>NW_025953643.1:0-102909 GCF_022495145.1 Xylaria bambusicola | reverse complement strand
TATCAAGTCAACTGGTCATTTTCAAGTCAAAGACCCCAACCCTTCTACTGGAAGTCAGAAGGTTGGCGACGGAAGTGGAGTCCCAACGGGTACCTGCTTCACGGGGCCTTTGCAACTGGCACAGGTCCCTTGCAGCGCGGGGCGATTCCGCGACATAATTCCGCTATGCGGGGCTTTTAGCTTCACCGCCCGGCGCAAAAAATAATTATTTCGAGGTTTCCGTCTCAGCGAAGCGCAGCAGCCATTGGCCGTACCAGCAGTAGCACACTTGTATTCTAGCCACATCAACGCCATTTCCCAACTAGATACGTTCCTTTTCTTGCAGAATGGCGTCAAAAAGGAAAGTCGACGATTTTATATATACCTTGTCGGACAATGACGACATCCCCGACCTCGACCCAGAAGCAGTCGAGCCAAACCCGCCCAAGAAAAAGTCCAAAAAGTCCAAGAATGGCGCCTCGGCCGATGACGATGTCGAGGATGGCATCTGGGGCAAGAAAGAGGAAGACGACGGGGCTATGGACTCTGAATTCGAGTTCATTGAGGATAAGACGACAGACTTCCGCGCTGAAGATTTCGAGGGTTGGGGCTTTGAAGGTGCCCGCAAGGCCATGAATGGCGCTGCACAGAAGAAAGTAGTCGACGTAGATGAAATTGTCCGAAGGCGGAGGGATAAGCAGGACAAGAACGGCAAAACCCAAGACGAACAAGCACCTGAACCAGACTCTCAGTCCGAGCAAGATGACCAACTGGAAGACATAGACCTCGACGACGAGGACGACGAAGTGCTAGCTGAAGATGGTTTTGGTATGGGCGCCGCTTCGGATGACGAGTCGGGAGACGATGCCGCTGGAGAAGATGAATCCGGAGAAGAGGAGGATAGTGAGGCAGGGGAAGATGATGACGCGGACGCCTCAGACAATGACTCAACTGCTACGCCTGTCGATCACCCTGATGATACGGACCACTCCGACGTCACAGATGATGAGGAAGACCCCGAAGAGGCAGCTAAGCGAGAAGCTTTCTTCGCTCCCGAAGAAAAGAAAACCGGGGGAAAGCAGAACGCGAAATCGTTTCAAACCATGTCCCTCTCCCGCCCGATACTGCGCGGCCTGAACACTGTCGGCTTTAACACGCCTACTCCAATTCAAGCCAAGACGATACCGCTCGCACTAGAGGGTAGGGACTTGGTTGGAGGTGCCGTGACGGGTTCTGGTAAAACAGCCGCGTTTGTTGTGCCCATACTCGAGCGGTTGCTTTACAGGCCCAACAAAATCCCGACCAGTCGCGTCATCATCTTGGCACCAACACGAGAGCTGGCCATTCAATGCCATGCTGTCGCCACGAAGCTTGCTGGCCACACAGATATCAAGTTTTGTCTAGCAGTCGGTGGTCTAAGTCTGAAAGTGCAAGAGGCAGAGCTGCGCTTACGTCCCGACGTCATCATCGCCACGCCCGGGCGATTCATCGATCATATGCGCAACTCGGCTAGCTTTGCCACAGACACGATTGAGATTCTCGTTCTCGACGAGGCTGATCGTATGCTGGAAGATGGATTCGCCGATGAACTAAACGAGATCCTAACGACGCTGCCCAAGTCGCGACAGACCATGCTGTTCTCAGCTACCATGACTTCGTCCGTTGACCGTCTCATCCGCGTGGGGCTGAACAAGCCCGTCCGAGTCATGGTGGATTCGCAGAAGAAGACAGTCGACAAGCTTGAGCAGAAATTCGTTAGGTTACGGCCCGGAAGAGAGGAGAAGCGAATGGGCTACCTCATTCACATTTGTAAGACGATGCATACGGAGCGCGTTATCATCTTCTTCAGGCAAAAGAAAGATGCGCATCGAGCGCGTATCATATTTGCATTATTCAACCTGTCTTGTGCTGAGCTCCATGGCAGCATGAACCAGAGTCAGGTATGTTCATTATTCTCGTCTAATCCTCCTACACGATGGGCTTCTTTATCCCAATGGCCGGCACATCTAACATATACCTAGCGTATTACAAGCGTAGAAGCATTCCGAGATGGCAAGGTAAATTTCCTCCTTGCAACCGATCTGGCCTCCCGTGGTCTTGATATCAAAGGCGTAGACACAGTCATCAACTACGAAGGCCCCCAGACCTTAGAGATCTACGTACATCGTGTCGGACGCACAGCCAGAGCAGGCCGCTCCGGCGTAGCCATAACACTAGCAGCGGAACCCGACCGCAAGGTCGTCAAAGCCGCCGTAAAAGCAGGCAAATCGCAAGGCGCCAAGATCAGCTCCCTCATCATCGAGCCCGCGGACGCAGACAAATGGGCCGCGCGGATCGAAGAGCTCGAAGACGAAATCACCGCCATCGCGCGCGAGGAGAAAGAAGAGCGCCAGCTAGCGCAGGCGGAAATGCAGATCCGCAAGGGAGAGAATATGGTCGTGCACGAAGATGAGATTAAAGGCCGCCCGAAACGCACTTGGTTCGAGACCCAGGCTGATAAGAAAGCTGCGAAGGAAGCGGGCCGGAACGAATTGAATGGGTTCAGAGAGAAGTTGAAGAAGAAAGGAGGAGGCAAGTTGAGTAATAAGGATAAGAAGAAACTGGATGCGAGGAGTGTGAGGAAGGAGGATAGTGCGGAGGGTGGAGGGAGGATGTGGAAGAAGGGCGCACTGGAACGTGCTGGGAAGGGCGCTGTGCTGAATTTTGCGAAGGATAAGAAGGGGAAGACTGGGGGTAAGGGGATGGGAAAGGGGAGTAATGCCCCCGGGGCTAAGGCGAGTAGGAAGGTTGTTCCAAGTAAGGGTGGGAAGAGGAGGTGAGGAGCGTGTGATGTCGATGGATACAGTGTCGTGATGTAGTGATTTAGCTACGCAGGCTGCCTAATCTAAGCCTTATTGAGTTGTAATGCGTACATGGATATATTTCATTTCATATTGGGAATGATGATGCTTTAATGGTATGAATGGTATACATTAGCCCTGAATTGGAATTAACTAAAATGGGTATAATGTGGATGAGGATGAGGGAGAGAGGGAAAAAAGAGAGGGTATTTTGAAGTCGTGTTTTTGCTATTGTTGGAGATAACTTATAGCTGTGGGGCTAAGTGAGTGAGTGAGTGAGTGACTGATATACCCTTTTAACATCGACATCAAGATATCTAAAAGCGAGAGTGAAAGTCCCTGTTCTATCTCATCTACTTATATATACTTACATACATCTTCCTCTACGCAGACAATTAGGCAATAATTGATATATAACTATCTTCTATTCGTAGCTATTCATATTCATGTTCGTCTCCACATTATATATAACTACGGGTATATATATAAAGGAAACTGCGTGTTCATCTCATGTACCAAGGACATAGTGGGTGAGTGGGTGAGCGAGTAGAGAAAAACAGGAGATATTGGCTTGAGAGATTGCTTCAGTTCATATTTCTCTGCTTCTGTACTACTATACACATAACCCCCCTTCTTGCCTAGTTTCCACTATGAATTCTATAATCTCAGCTCCCTCTCTGCCTCCTTCACAATTCCGATAGCTTCAGCAACGACATCCTCGCCGCGCCGCCACGTATACAGCGGCACGCCGTGCTGCGAAAGCGTGTCCTGCGCGCGCTCGAGGCGGCGGCGCCAGAGTTCAACCTTTTTGTTCAAGGGACCTTGGCCTTGATTTGGACTTGGTGGTGTTGAGGTCCCTGGGCTGTTGTTGTTGCTGCTAAGTCTTGTTCCTGGACCCGAGTCGGTCCATTGCCTGGCGTGCGGGGTTGGAC
This sequence comes from Xylaria bambusicola, assembly GCF_022495145.1. Taxonomy (NCBI): domain Eukaryota; kingdom Fungi; phylum Ascomycota; class Sordariomycetes; order Xylariales; family Xylariaceae; genus Xylaria; species Xylaria bambusicola. The sequence continues at coordinate 99,158 of NW_025953643.1, read as the reverse complement.
CTGGCATGCTTGATGGTGTGCCGCGGCGACGGGGAGGCGGTGGAGGCGGTGGGGTGTCGGAGGATCGGGTGGATGGATTTGGGCTGGATTCGAAGGACCGCTCTGAGGAATTATGGATCTGCGAGAGTGGGTGTAGAGGAAGGGTCTTGGATGATGGCTCTGAGCCGGTGTATAACCGACGGGGCGGGGGTGGTGTGGGAGTCGGCTTTCGGTTGTCAGGGCTGGCGTCCTTGGATGATACCTTTGGAATTGTTTGAGTGCTCTGTAAAGCCGAGGGCTTCGCCGGCTTAGGGGGAGGCTTACGGCTCCGCGGGTTGGCAGTCTGCGCTCCTTGTCCCGGTGCTGATTCTGTGCTTGACATGGCCGATTGAGTGCGGTGTATCGGCGTGGGGTCATCTGAGAGATCTATCAAGTCACCCATCACGAGACCTTCGTCACTCTTGGACGCAGTTGTGTCACGAGGGGGGAGAGCTGGCCTTCTCTTCGGATCATCTTTCGAACTGCTCCTGGACTTTTGATCCAAACGGTTCTGCGTGGCCCTAGAGAGATTGCGGGTCTCGGGGGTATTATAGGCGGCATCAAAGTAGCCCGGTCGTTCCGGGGTGGTAACGTCTCGGATGAAAATTCCCTTAATTCGCCCGGGATTGGCGACGGCTAACTCAGTGTATACCTCCAAGTCAGCCTCGCCACTGTCTCCCACGAGAAGGAATTTTCTTTCTGGAAAGTCATGCATAATCTTTTCTAGTGTACCCTTTTTGCGTTCGGCCACGGGCTCAAAAATCCCTTGTAGCATACCGGTGTATCGTTTCAAGTGTAATGAGCCATGTGGTAGGCTGGCAAGTTTGAAGTACGTGGCGAGGACGGGATAGAGTTGCCAGGGACTATTGGAGCAGTAGTGTATTCTTACGCCCATGTCATGTAGGGTGTTGTACCAATCTTTGACGCCATCGATTGTCAAATCTTTGAGCTCACGCACGAAGGTATTTCGAAAGATCTCCTTGGCACCTAGAGCTATATTCGAGCGCTTGATGGTATCATCAATGTCACTGATCAAGCTGACACCTCGGGGCTCGATGACCTGTATGGGCTCGGTGCAAGAGATATCTTCGTTTGCCAAGACTCGAACATGGGTGGGTACGAAATCGAGTGCTGCCCGGATAACGAAGTGGCCAGAATCATCAGTCATTACTGTGCGCGACTGAGACGTGGTATCGTTGTAGAAGAATAGTGTAATGGGCACCGCGACCAAAGGCGTTGTCATAAAGGGACCAATCCGCGCCATGAGGTTCGCGTTAGCAACGGCTAATTCCGCATCAGTAAGAGTAGACGCCGTAGCTGTATTCGTCCTCGAAGGCAATGCAGGTGGTGTTGGACTTCTGCTAGCTCGATATTTGCGTCCATCGCCTTCATCCTCGGAAGCTTCATCTCGAGGTCTTTCACTATAATCACCTTGCTGTGCGGCCTGTTCTTCGGCACGGCCCCTGCGCTCAATCTCTTGAGCTTCCCGCGCAATACTCTGCCTTTCCCGTTCCTCTTCATGTTGTTGATGTATGCTGGAGAAAGAATCATCGCCCGCTGTATTGCCAGCAGCCTGCAATCCGGGGGCCGGAATCCCGCTCAACTGTCTCGCTAGCCCAATGAGGACGCGATTGCGTCGCGTCATGGGACCTTTATGAGGATTGTATATCCAGCCCCGGACGTCCACATCCATAACGGCCTTTTCGTCCTCATATCGAGCCCATTCTTGCCGCCAGTACTCCTGTTCACTCATGTCGACGGCTGACGGAGGTGGCGGTCCTCCAGGGCGAGCGAACTGCCTCGGTGCTTCCTTAACATGCCGTTTTGCATAGGAGGGGAACAAGACCATCTGCTCGTTCCCTTTGGTGACGATGGCGACATCAGGGAATGACCCTGGGATGGTGATCTTAGAAGCCTCTAGAGTGTCCACTTCGCTCGACCTCGTCTGATTGTAAGACTCCTTGATTTCATTGACGGCCACGGCACCAGCGCGATAGACGCTGCCAGCCATGGCGGCCAGTTTCCTCCTCCTGGCGCCCCTCTCGCGGCCACCATCGGCGCCATAGTTGCCGGTCCCGACACCCAGGGCGGGCATGGAACTCATATTCCCAAGGCGCGTTGCGATCCCATGCTTTATGCTTTTCGCGGCCGGCCGACCCAGGAGCAGCCGTCTCGCGCGATCGACAAGCCGCGACTGCTCTTGGCGACGGCGCTGGCGCTCGAGGATATACCTATATACGCGACTCTGCAAGCGGTGCTTATAATAGGGAAGGGTGTCGAGGTGGAAGCCAATGAGGCGTTCGCGGTATCGGTCGCGCAGGCTTCGTGGGAAGACGATGCGCGCGAGACTGAGTCTATTATGGGGGCTTGAATGCTGGAAGAAGCCACGAGGTGGAGCCAGCGTGGTTGGATGTATCTGTTCCCATTCGATCAGGATCGTGGGCAATAGCAGGCAATGGCAGGCCGCGACACACAGGAATGGGGGCGCAATAGCTACCTACCTACCTAGGTATTCTAGCAGATGTTGCCGTTCTTCGGCCGTCTAGAACTAGAAGAGGATATATGCGTATTTCTCTCTCCTCGCAGTCAGCCGGCTTGATAAAGGGAGGTGATTCTAAGGTAGTTCTAAGGTAGGTAGTTATAGATCTGGCGCCGCTGGTCCCGTTGGTCTCGTGGTCTCGGAAAGGGTGTGTACGGAGAGAGAAAAGCTTAATGTAGGGTAAGTTAGGAAGTAGTTCTTCTCAATGCCCGTCTCTTCGCATCGAAAGTTGGAAATATCAATTGCAGGTTTGTAGGGTTATAGGTTTGCTCGAGGGCTCTCTCAGCTTGTGTGTCGAGGTCAGTCAGAGACAGAGGATCTATCCTCCATCATCTGGTGACATCAGATTTCAGGACCCCCAGTCCGGATGGCGATCTACCTACATGTACCTGGGTAGGTAGACAGCTGTGGATCCAAAGCCCCCCAAATACCTACCTCATACAAGAAATAGTAGTGTACAGATGGCTACCTCCTTACTCATATAGATGGATAGAGAAATATCATGAGCTGCAAACTTTGAAAGCGTCACAATATAGAAAACTGCATCTCTACGGGCACTGCCAGATATGGCGCCGAGGCAGTTGCAGGCAATACTGGATACATACCTACTAAATATCCGTACAGTAAGTACTTATTAGTACCTGGGACAGAGAGAGGTTAGGACCACAGATGATGAAAACAACAGATGATATCCTTTTCCACCCACATATATATATATACATACCTGATGATGACCCGAGCTGTTCAAGTATTGATTTCTTATTTATATTGTCCAAATATAAGCTTAGGAGTCTGCTTAGGGGATCGAAGTCAGAGGTCTCCACGGAATGCTTTTACCTAAGGTACTTAATGGCTTCAGCGGCTGACTGGGCGACGATACAGCCAATTGCTACCCAGCACAGGACCCTCTACCCTTCTAATTTAAAGGCTGCTTTGGTGCTGAGTGCTTGCTAAAGTTGTCCCATTTGCTACCTAGGTAGGTACCTACCTAGAGGTACCTAGGCAAGTCGCTCTCCAATCAATCACGGCCTCTCTTTTGCATTCTTTACTTCGTCTACTCATCTGTTCATCTGTTCAACTTGACCTACCTCCCCTCTCTCGACAAAACCACTTCAAGCCTTCGGCCGCTATATCTTCACCGCCATTCCCCTCCCAAACCAACGGCGGCCCCCGACATCCCTTCCTTTCTGAAACGCTTCCACACACGGCCCGACCCTTTCGCTTATAGAGCCCGGCCAAGAGAGCAAACATGGGAGAGTCACGGTAAGTCGCCCGTCCACGAGTGCCTTACCGCACACACGCGCAACGCCGACCTAGCTGACCGATGCTCTCCTGTGTCGCCGCATGCAGACAGGAGCTCGTAGCATGGCTCAACAGCCTTCTGCAACTGAATATGACCAAGGTCGAACAATGTGGTACCGGGTAAGCACATCATGAAGACCACATCAACAGAAGCTGTCAAAAAAGGGACGCCATCGCGAACCCCTGCATATTTATTCTCGCTACCCCTCCCCCACCAAACGACATCACAGGCACAGGGACACAGGCATCTCCGGCTTCCAGCCTCATTCCTGCCGTCCACACACGTCCGCGAAACCGCCTTTTCTTAATTCTTCCGACCTGGACTATGACATAAATGCCCTGCGCCGTCTACCTCCCTCGGAGGGCGTGCCTCTGAGCCACCCTTTCCCACTCTGAATAAGCAGTAGGATAGCTAGCTAACATGGTTGCGCCCCAATCATAGTGCTGCCCTATGTCAGGTTTTCGATAGCATCTTCATGGACGTGCCTATGTCCCGCGTCAAGTTCAACGTCAATAGCGAATGGGCATATGTACAAAACTTCAAGGTCCTACAAAGTCAGTCCCGCGCCTTCAAAAGTCTACCTCTAACCCTCGCCGCCCCCCCTTCTATTCCTGCTTCTCTTCTCCCTGGATTCTATCCCTAACCTGTGCTGACGCTTACACGCTGTGTGCTAGATACTTTCGCTAAGCACCATGTCGACAAGCCCGTCCCTGTCGAAGCCCTGACAAAATGCAAAATGCAGGACAACCTTGAATTCCTGCAATGGACCAAGAAGTTCTGGGATCAGTACTTCCCAGGCGGGGACTACGATGCCGTTGCGCGCCGGAAAGGAGGTACTCTGCCCCCCACGGGCCCCGGCCCACGGGCCACCGCCGGCAGCGCGGGAGCTGCTCGGAGAGGCACGACTCCTACGACGGGCCCTCGTCTAGGCGTCAAGGCTGGTGGTGCCGCCGGTGGTGCGGCATCAGCGGCCCTTCTCCAGGAGAATAACACGCTCAAGGAGACCGTGGTTGGCCTCGAGCGCGAGAGAGACTTTTACTTCAGCAAATTGCGGGACATCGAACTGTTGATCCAGCAGGCGGTGGAGGATGACCCAGAGCTCGACAAGCAAGAAGATGGTCTCATCAAGCAGATCCAGACGATATTATACTCAACTGAGGAGGGCTTTGAGATCCCAGCCGAGGGAGAGGCGTTGGATGACCAGGAGACATTTTAGAGTCTAAGCCGTGCGACTTGGTGGCATGAAAGCAAGAACATACGATGTAATGAGAAACGCAGATGTAAAATCAAGGTGGAAAGTAATACCGGAGTACCGGGCTGTAGGGGAGCGCCCAAGGGACGAGAGAGGGGGCGTATCGTCGGGATAGCCACCTAGCTGTCTACTAGACCAAAAATCTGCCCGGGTATAATAACCTTAACGGTGTGTTCTACCCCGTTGGGTTGGGTGTTGAAGGAAGTGTTAGAGGAGTGGACAACTAATGCCAACATGGCTCTATCACTAGGCTTAGATCGGCAGATACTAGAATGTGAAAGCAACAGCAACAACAACAACAACGGCAACAACTACAGTAAGCAACGAAGTGCCTTGACCAGTAAAATGTATTGTTACTGCCTATCATAGCTATATGTGACCCCATCGTTCGGAAGGAGTCATTTCTCCCTGTCTCCCTAGTGCTGTGAAGGAGAGTAACTGGATAGAGACTGCTGATATTCCCAAGGACCGGAGTGCCTACCTAGGTACGTAAGACATTTGTGGTTCTGGTTGTAGAGTGATCAGAGCCTCTCGATCAGTACTATGCATGAACCCGTAATAGGAGGCATGGCGATGCAGAATGCAAGGACCTGGGCATCTAGGTAAATGATATTAGTAGCACCTAGTAATATATTTGAGAGGACGGGACGGGACGGGACGGGACCAGGAACATGGGAGTGTGCGAGAAAGCACCTACCGAAGCTATGCCATACTTGCCTTACTCTGGAGAGTAATTTCTTCAACGTCTTTCACAAATTCGGTGGGTACTACATAGATGTAGGTACCTACAGCGAAGGTTATGTGCTCAGAGACGTCCACACGTCCACCCACATTATGTCTATACTTCAGCAAACACATGGCGGTACTCCGTAGACAGGGAATTGAATCGACGTGGGTGAGGTATCTGAAGTCGGTCAGCAAAGTACCAGCTTCTTGCAAGATCGGATCACGTCTGGCTCAGAAGACAGTGGCAGCAGCAGCAGCATTAGAGTTCAACCAGCCTGGAATAACCTTGAAGCCTACCTCCATCTTAGCAAGCCGATTACCCATAAACTTACCTAGTGGTCCTCATCTACTTTTGAGATGCCATGTCATATTCATCTCCCATCTGAGGCACCATCTCGTTTCTTCTCATCTCGTGCCGTTATGTCCTGCGCCCTCTACCAGGCCTAATTCTTGCCGCCCTTTTTCATGGGACAGACAATAGAGGCACATGTGCCCGGCAGGGTCCGTCTTGTTCGACATCAAAGTTAATCACCTGTGTATCCCGTCTTTGCATCTCTCCCCCGTCTCAACCCAAGCCATCATTTAGCATTTGTGGCCATTGGCCGGCGCACACCTGCTTCATCCACTTGCCCTTCCTCCGTTTACAGCATCTAGCCCAGTCCGCCCTTTATGATACTAGCCAAAACACAGTCGTGAGTGTTAGGAGCCCGGAATCTTCGAGATGGCGCCAATTAGACGACACCGAATAGACCGTTCAAAATCTCCTGCTACGGGACCTTACACAAGGTCACGCTCGAGCCTGCAAGGAGCGCCAGCGGCACAGACTCGTCTTCAGTTATCATCCAGCCGCAAACAACCTTCCGGGAAAGACGAAGTAGCTGGGATAAGTAAGCCTCGCCCCGTTACGTGCCATACCTCCTATCCCCATCATGTTCAACAAGTGGCCATACCACAGCGCAGTTCATTGCGCCATGCGCTACGCGAGAGCCAGAAGTTATTCGATGAAAATCCTTCCATTCCTATCTCAGTTACTCCAGATTCGGCACCACCCAACCTTCCAGTTCCGGGGCAAATGCCCAAACATTCAGCTCAGAGCGCTTCCAAAGATATTAGTACCGGCAGCGCTACCACGCACCTTTCAGGGCCACCTCACGTTCCAGCCTTGAGATTAAACCCCCAGCGTAGTTCTCTTCGAAGAGCAATCTGTGAGAGTCTAAAGGCGTTCGCCTCTGGCGATGGGGAGTCCGGCCCATCAACACACCTCCCAAAACTGGACTTGGCACGATCCAGTGCACCAAGTCCAGAATCAATCGAAAAGCGACAGCCTCGAAGACATACTTGGCTACCCTCGAGGTTTCAACGCATGACTGAATTGACCCCTACTCTACCCCAACGAAGCTCCCTTCGCCGAGCTATTCGTGAGAGTCTTCGTGCGACTATACAAGGAAGTGACCCTGTTGATCTCACACCAGCCGTCGTAATCTCCGCTGAAGATTTCGCCTTGAAAGACACGGTTGAAGCGCCTCTGCCAAGATCAGAGGTTCAAGGCGGTAGCATTGTCTCGACGCCCGACTCGCCGGAAAGCACTTTGAATGCGCCACTGACTCCTACCAAGAATGTGGGTGCTGCGGAACTCGTACCGGAGATCAGCTGCACGCCGTCCACCTCATCCGCTAAACCCTCCCTGGCACCTCATACGCCCGCACCACGGGAGCTAGTGACCGTTCTACGACCTCGGAAAAAGCTGGTTTCGGAATCGCGTTCGATGACCGACGCACGATCGTCGCCTACCCCGTCGAATTCACTATCATGTCTTGGCACGACTACAACACTGTGCAATGATGTAAATTCTATTGCCGAAAACCAGATTCCAGATCAGCATTCCTCGGATCAAAGTGCCCTCGAGAATGGAGAAGTGGGCAGGGAGAAATCTGGTTCTGAGGCGTCATCAACACGTAAAGGCTGGCACCAAATTTGTGAGATTATCAATGAGGTCCCGAGTGGGCTGTATCTGGTTGAGTGGGAGGGACGGGATCCGCGCACTGGAGTAAAGGTGGGTGAGATTTTTCCGAATTTACACAGATTATTATTCACTTTTTAAGAGTTACATTCTGACACTCTAATCTATTGGATGAGATGTTAATCTGAAATTACAGTGGCCGGCGTCTTGGGTATGTATTTCCCATACCTCACCTATTATCCCTGCTTTATGATTAGGGTAGTATACGAACATCTCAAGAATGAGTTCTCGACGCATTTCTTTTTTAATTTCATTTTCTTCTTGTCTCATACACACACATGCACAATCATTCCCTCTCTATTCTATCATACAAATCCCTTAATTGTCCTTGGATAATCCTTGAATCAATCTACTCCCTACTGTTTAAGTTGGCGAGCTAATACCCTTCCTAGGTTCCGGCGAAAAATGTCTCGGCAAACGCGATCCGCCATTGGGAAGAGAGGAAGAAAAATCAAGTGTTATCCGGACAGGAGATTAGTTGAAGGGACTTTGTTGAAGCTTACCTATTCATAGAGACCTGCGATTCAATCTCTTGATACAAGTTGGAAGGTATAAGGAGGTGAGGATGGGAAGTATGGTTATAGGAAGATGATTAGGCAGGGCAGTTTAAGTTTTAAGACGAGCAACGGAGCATGACGTTTGGGGGCGTGAAATTGGTAGGAAGTTGGTAGGCAGGGACATGTATTTAGTAGGTTAGGTATTAATTACTATTTAATGATCGCCTCGACTCACTCGCCTTGAGTAGATAATAGTATTATGTAGTATTGGAATTAAGGTTGAATGCTTTCATTTTGTATTTCTTACTATCTTGGTGAAGAAGTAAAGGAGAGGTGTACCTGGCACTTAATCACCCCTGCTACTTTCATCATCATTATGGAAATGTATGTATGCATGTATGTACGTACATATACTAAGGGCTGGTGAAAGGTTTTGGAATTGAAGGTGTTCACGATATAATAATCTGCTAGGTCCGCTCTTGATCAAAGAGGAATCTGATGGTCTTGCTAGGACAGAATAGGACAGGGGCAAGGGCGGAAAAATGAGTGTCACAGTACTGCCCTGCTATGATTGCAAGGAGTCTGAAAGTGTCTCAGTCTAGTGAAGATTTGTGTGATTTCGTGTGTTTTCGTGTGCGTTTTCGTATGTCTTAAAAGAGAGTCGTATGAAGGATCTTTCGATGGGTAGGGGGGCCCGAAAGAAGGCGAGCTGCATGTTCGGTTGCAGCGTGTGTAACATTTGTAGATACATGGCTTGGAAACTGCATGATAGCGTGAAACTGTGAGAACTACAACCATGGAGGACTCTATTGGTGCTTGATGTCGCACGAGAAGGATGGTAACGGTAGCCTTGGGACGGTCGCAGTAGCCCTAGGTGAGTGAGATCGTGACACAAACAGCGCAGCGTGGGAATATGACTAGCTTGTGAATCCTTCGAGGAACAGTTCGAATGCGGCTCGTCTCATCTGCGACGTCGATGGTCTGACTCGATATGTTGAATTGCTAGAGATATACGTGTATATATTTTCGGAGTGAAGCAAGTAGTACTTAGATAGGAGATGGATCGAATATAGGGGTAAGGGCTTGATAGCATCGACTCTTGGGAAAACCTTAGCCCCCTATATACTTCACTCATAAGCTAGCTCCACCCCTTTGGAGTGAGTAGGTACTGAGACATACAGTCAATCATAGGAAATTATATATTACAATTCGATGGCTCTGTTCATAGATAGCTACATAAATATGATCACAGTAGATACACACATGTGGCATATTACATATGCCCATTCCCTTACGCCTTGCTGGATATCATAATTGAAAGAACCGCCATCATACATTCAATTCCTACACGCACTCACATGTCTCCCTTGTTAAGAGGTAGACCTACACTGTAAGTGGACTCCTCTCTTCGAAAGTAGTAGATATCTCCGTTCGCGCAAGGATACCCGGGCCATGATTAGGATTCTCCCCATCGCTTCCTGAAAATCCCGCCGAAGCAACCGTTGCGCGGCCCTTGCCCCATGCATCCCTCCCCTGCTGTTGCTGCTGCGACGTCCTAGAGCCCATACCCGTCCCCATACCCGTCTCTACCTCGTTGTCCACAGTACTGAGATTCCCCGTCCGGGAAAGGTCGCTGAGCTGATGGCTTCCTTTGTTCACGGCGTCGTCGTCCGTGCGCTCCTTCGTGATGTCGATCCAGTAACCCGAAAGCCCTACCCGGCGCGAGATCAGGGCGACGTTGCTCCGGAAACGCCGGAATATGGGACCCAGGACCGGCAGGTTGCAGACGATTAGGGCGACGTTGACCTCGATTGTGGACCAGAGTAACGTGAGTGTTACGTCGGCGATGAAATCGGGGTTCTCCTTTTGGTGGTAGGATGTCTCGAGGTAGTAGAATAGACGGGCTATTCCGGCGCCGATGGTGCTTTTTTCTGGTCAGTGATCTTGAGATGATATGGGTTGGGTGTATCGTATAGGTGTATCAATGGTATATATGTTTGAGTGTATGGGTAAGATGTATGTGCGTTTATGCATGATATGTATGGGTGTATGTATGCTGTAGGCGTGTATGTGATATGTAATTAGGTATGCGTATGATGGCCGTCAAACTCACAAGAAACCGAGGGCGAAAATGCCCGTAACAGCGATTTTCTTCCTTTGGGGCATCTGGAGACTCCAGATGAGCGGGATGGGCATGATAAGGATAATGAGATCTGTGAGTATGTCGGTAACACCAAATACGGTGAGCACGTCGAGGCTGGCGGTGCACATGGTGAGAAACACGAAAATAGGCGCCCAGTTCAGAGACCACTTCGTCCCGCATTGGAAGACTGTCTCAAAGAAGAATGCCACGGTCCAGGCCGTAATAATAGTTATCATGACATAACAGATAATGACGAGACGCCTGGACCTGGAAAAGATGCGCCTCCAAAGGAGCAAAATGGTTATTTTGATAAGTCCGAAGACAATTTTCTCCGTCGTTTGATATGCATATTTGTATTTCTGCGTCAGTATCTCGAGATCATTCGTTACTGGCAGGTCGTTCACGACGACGGAATGACCGGTGATTGGACCTTCGATAGTACCAGCGAGGAAGATGCCGTTCAGACCGAGAGTGAAGATCTACTTGTCATCAGTTATGCTGGAGAGTTTCCATAGTCGCTCGCAATGGTGTGCTGGGCGAGCAACTGAGAGGTTAAAAATAAGCTCACAAGGGAAATCAACGCGAACCAGTCGTCAATTCTAAGACCAGCCTTAGTCAGGCTCCGCGCATTGAAGCGCAGTATAACTGCACTAATAACGAGTATGCTGAAGATCACCGTCATTATAATCAGGCCGACCCGGTCGCTGACGAGGGCCAGCGCCCTCTTCTCGATAGGCATAGCGACCTGCAGCGGCGCCATCGACCCTTTGAATGCAAGAAACCGGAGTAATGAAGAGATGCAGACGTTTGATGCCGTTGGTGCCGTGGGCGAGGCCGTCAATCGGGGTTATTCTATAGGTTGACGATGGAGCTACATCTGTTCGAGAACCCAAGTGGGACGAGTTTTGCGGTTTTGAAACCCAAAGCAAAGCACAGATGGCGTGCAGCATTAAGCCGTTAAAAGCCCACGATGCTGCGATCCGAGGCCTTCTTACCGACTAAAATGGACGCGAATGTGACTCTGACATTACTGGTGAGCAGGGGTCGGCATCCTCAAACCGGGTTGCTGATGTGAGGGACTTCGGCATTAAATTCTAGACTCTATTTGGTCCCTCACCTTTCCAGCTATTCCCGAGAAGAATTGGGATATTTGGCCGGTGCTATGTTTCTCGGCCGAACCCTCATTGCTCGATCGACTCTGGCCATGGAGCGCTGGGTGTGATTTTCTACAAATACGACCTGCAAGTTTCAGCGGAGCATTGGAAGCTCGCCACAGAGCCGTTGGGTAACTGATACAGATCGTTGTGCCAGTCTCATCCCAAGTTTCGACAGGAGGCGACACCCTGGGTGGGTAGGACGCATTACGTAGTACGTCTCGAACTGGGCACACCACTTGGTCAGCAATGGGGTTCTAATCCTCCTGCTGACACCTTCCTAGAATATCTATATGCATTCTTGGTGTCTGAATGATTGGGCTTGTATTTACTTGATATAAATATGAGTACATGCCTCAACATAGTGGACCAAAATCCTCAAGGGCGGACACAGTTCCCGTTTTCAATACTACTGCTACTGTTACGACCCTATTTGACGTGCCATCTAATGGTGAGGACCGTGCATATTGCAACATATAGCTCCTTCGGGGGAGAGGCGTTCGCATTCCGTAGGACTAGGCGGCGAACATTAATGTTCTCTCCGTCACCCGACGTCGTAATGAAGGTTGCTGCCCTCCACTGCAACGCCGGGTTGAGGGCTGAGGACGCTGACTAACGATTCAAGGCGGGCTACAGGCCCCCAACCCAACGCGTTTACCAACAGCACCTAGGTACACAAACTCACGCACCATCGCTGATCCCGTTTTCCGAAGGGTGAGGCTCTTCCTCTACATCATCGATGGATGCCAGTATATCCATCAGCTTGATACCTCAGTAGCGCCAGGAACGGACTCTCCAAGATCTTCTCACCTTTCACTAATTCAGCATTTGGAGTCATAGCATTGTTTTTCTTTGGCCGAATCATGACTTCCCAGATCGCCTCAGAACTTAAGCCCCGGCTTTCCCCAACTGCCGGCATCTTCGGCCCCGGCGATGAGGAGTTCACTGGTCTCATCAGTCGGTGGAGAGAATACCACGCGCCTACCGTTGCCGCTGTGGTGCAAGTTGCGACCGAGGGCGACATTCAAGAGGCTGTAAGCAATAGCTAAATACATGTCACCAGACCTTGAATGCCGTTCTGCGCTTCCCCTCTGCTAACCGAGATATCCGTACCACAGGTTCGCTATGCGAATCAAAATGGTATCCCATTCTTCGCAAGATCTGGAGGCCACGGCGGCACCGAAGCAATGGCTCTGGCCCAAGATGCCCTCCAGATAGACTTCCGTAAGATGAACTACGTCAACGTGGCCGAAGACGGCCAGACGGCCAAGATCGGCGGTGGCGCAAATGTCAAGGAGGTGGTTGACGCGCTTACCGAAGCCGGAAAACGTACAGGTGAGTAATGATCGCCGCGTGTGTGTATCGATTGTCGCGGAGGAGACTCTGACCTCTCTCAGTCACTGGTATCTGCGAGAGTGTGGGAATTTCTGCGGTTGTTCTCGGCGGTGGCCACGGGTGGCTGCAAGGTCAATACGGCCTGGGTGCCGACCAGATCGTTTCGGCACGGCTCATCCTGCCAAACGGCGAAGCCGTAACAGTATCAGAGGACTCGCACCCGGACCTCTTCTGGGCCATCAGGGGTGCTGGCCACAATTTTGGTCTAGTGGCCGAATGGACGTTCCGCTTATACGACCTTAACCCTCGAGCTTCCAAATGGTCTTACGAGATATTCGTATACTCAGGTGACAAGCTCGAAGCTCTGTTCAATCTTCACAATGAGATGCAGAAGAGCCAGCCGGCGCATGCTATCCATTGGTGCTATATCATCAGACCCGCGTTCCTGAATCTTGACCATGTAAGTCTGTACACCACCTGACCAACTCCATCATATTCAGGACATTTGAGCTAACGTATTCAGCCTGTTATCTGGTACGGCATCGTCTACGATGGCCCCGAAGACGAGGCACGATTATACGCTAAACCCCTACACGACATTGAAGCAATGTCGATCCAAGCCGGCGTGGCAACGACCCACGAATTAGCCGCTCTCACATTCCAGGATGTGGATGGGCCCGGGTGCGCATATGGCCTAACTTCCCTCCGATACCCAATCGGATTGAAGACCTTCGACGTGCCCGCGGTACGGAAATTGTACGACTTCATCGACAAAAGCTTCCAAGAGACCCCTGAGCTCGCCGGCTCCTTCTTCGTGCTCGAAGGCTACTCGACGCAGGCCGTGAAGGCCGTCGACGAGAAGAGCACCGCGTTCCCGCACCGCAGCGACGAGATCCTAGTTACCTCGTACGTCCAATACAAGCCGGACCCGAGGATCGACCCTCTCGCCGAGAAGTACGGTAAGACCTTGCGTCAGATCCTCCTAGACGCTAGTGATGACCCAGAGCACCTGCGCGCCTATGTGAATTACGCGCATGGTGACGAAGACTTGAGAGAAGTGTATGGATGGGAGGATTGGCGGCTGCAGAAGTTGAGGGAGCTCAAGGCTAAGTGGGATCCGGAGAATAAGATGAGATACTACGTGCCAATTGTATAAGATGCCAATGGGGTGTTTGTTCTCTATGTGATGGATCGCAGTAACCTAGGTACTATATTCAGAATGGCTATAGTTATCATGGATGAATGATACTTATATGTTGAGTTACATCCGAACCAAGTCGATTCAACTGAAATGCAGGGGCGTAGCGACCCTTGCTCTGATAAGATACTCTTTAAAAAAAGAGTTCTGTGCTTACTATTTCTGTGATTATCGGAAGTTTGGTCAGCTATGGCCAAGAACAGGGGATGAAATCCCAGTCCGCCCCATGATCCATGAGCTATAGGACTTCACTTGGGGTTGGTAAGGGGATACCTATGCAGCTGGTGCTGGGTCATACAGGTCTATTGCAACATAGAAAGTTCTCTAACTATATTCTTCGTAAGCTGAATGAGACCTGCTGAGCAGGTAGGTAGACTTCTCTTCCCTCGCTTCTGCTGTGTCACAGAACCCCGCGAATTTGTAAATCCCACCGAACTAAATGATCAATCTAGACTTGGAACTCGAGAGAGATGTGCCGGAGCTTACAGGGAAGGTGATCCTGATCACCGGAGGCATGCATCCCATTCTAAGTAGGTATTATGGCAGTCTCCGTGATAGCAGTCGTCTTAAGCAATACGTCGTGTTCACCACCTACCTATCTAGGTACCACTGGCCTCGGTGCCGCTGCACCCGTGATGCTCGCTCGCTCGCTCGCCGAACTCCCACCAAGATCTACCTCACAGGTCGTAACGAGGCCGCTCGCACGCACACCAAAGCCGCTCCGTTACGCTGTGACCATGCTAATCTCGCGTCGGTTGGGAAAGCCGCAGATACGATCGCTGTGAAAGAATCGCGATGCGATGTCCTAGGACATGGCCAATGCGCCCGCCTTGACTGACGAAAGATGGAAATGAAACGCACTTCGGGATTAATCATCTGGCATACTGTATGCGCTGCTGAATCGCAGACTTCTCCCCATGCCGTGGAAAGCAGCCAACGAGCACGGCGAGGCACGTGTTATTCGCACTTATCTCGAGTCTCGCGTTAGTTCTCGTGTCGAGAGGACATGGGGTTGTCTTTGATGACCTGAAGACTGTGCAGGATTATGGGCCTTCGGTAAATGGCAGCGCTACGCGCAGAGTAAGCTCGCTAATCTGCTGTATAGTCGCGAGCTCGCGAGAAGGTGACGCTTTTAGTTGACCCTAGACCGAGTTATACGGGGCTTGTGGCGAGCCTGGTGTTTCTGGATAAGGTGATTGTGTATGCGGGGATTATTAGACTATTTCTAGATGTTGCCCAGAGACATCGGAACCAGGTTTAGGCTGCGGGGGTTGAGAGGGATAGAGCGAGGAATGGGGAGTTGAATGAGCCCGTTGGGAAATTGACCGAGTCGTATACGCGTTGGGTTTTGAATGCGAAGCTGGCTGAGGGTTGGACTGAGGAGGAGCTGCGGCCTTGGTTGAACTAGGGGGCCATGGATTTGTGTGTCATTTGCTAAGTTGGCATATCCTCTCCTTTACAGCTCTCGAAGATCAGTAGGAATTGTTTCAGCACTCCTGATTCCTTATATAGCCATAGTCATCTATGTCTTATTGGGCAGTCGCCATACAAGAGCGCCGACTCTAGTACCTTCATCGCATTCTCTATTTAGAGCCTTTCAGCGTTTTTCACTCCTTTGAAATCACCAGGGGGTGCATAGCTATGTTGGTGCGCGTTACGGTGGCCGGCGGCTAGGGTGTCGGTGAAGAGGTCACTGGGAACTTCAGGCTTGACTTGCTGTACCGAGAGCATACTCTTTGCCAACTTCTTAACATACAAATGCTTGTTAATAGGGGTATCTCTCTTTTTTTTTTTTTTTAACTTTCATTTTTCCTCTACATAGCACATAATGGTTTATAGAGAAAGACGGTTGCCATCGGATGAAATTGCTCAAGTTAATAATTAGGGGCTACTGGGAAATGCCAATTCACGTTTTGAGGAAAGAGGATCGCATGGAAATGGGAGTCTACTTCACGTGGGATCCGAAGACTTGCTCCCACCGCTTACGATATATGCATTTGCCTACAAGCCGAAAGACCAGAAGTATGCATGCATGTAAAGATCAGCTATTGCGGAACTGTCGCATTATCTCAAGTGCATCTTCCTGGTGCCGCGCCATGTCCAGACCAAGAATGAACCTCCATTTAGCCTTGAGTGCCTCCTTCATCTCCCTTGCATCCAGCGAGACGTCGGGATGCTGCCCACACATAATTTGACCGGTCTCGCGACTGGAGTCTATAATCCTCTGACATCTAGGTTTCCTCACAGCATCGAAAGCTCTGAAGGCCTTCGGTATATCGTCGCCTGAGAAGACCTGACTTAATAACGCCCCCATGACCATCGCGTCTTCGATGGCCTGGCCTGCACCAGCGCCTTGCCATGGCGTCATCGCGTGGGCAGCGTCGCCGACGATGCATATTCGCCCCTTGGCGTAAGTAGATGTGTTCTTGTGTTCCCAAGCGGAATATCCTTCCGGGTTTGGTTGATCGATCAAAAGCTAAACTCATATCGATTAGTATCGCCGCTTAGTATAGCAGAATGACTTACATCTATCATCTTCCCAGCTATTGGGCTGTCGAGCCATGACCCGAGCTTTTCTTCCAGGAAGGCCCTTGTCAGCTTATGGATCCGGTTCGGCGGCGACTCCTTTTCGGTTCCTGACATGACACACTGCACCACCGTCCTGTCATCGAGGACATCATGCAAGAAGTACGCGCCGTCGCCAGCCCAGCCGTACTGTCTATCGACCTCGAAGTATTCATTACCCAAAGCCGCCTTAGCTCGGTCGTAAGGTATCAAGTTCCTACAGTCCCAAAAGCCACTCGGTGTCCCGGTCCATTCCTGATCCGGTACAACATGCCTACGGACAACACTAAACACGCCGTCTGCGCCAATGACGGCGTCAAATGTCTCTACGTGGCCGTCATGAAACGTGATGCTTTCACCTATTGAGGTGGAGTGGATAGAAATCACCTTTTTGTTCGCGTGTAGGGCTTCCTGTGGGATTGGAGCTAACAACTCTCTCAGAAACGAAGCGCGATGAACAACAATTGCCGGCTCGGCAAGTGAGGATGACTGCAAATCCTCCTCCCCAACGTCGCAGACAAATGTGCCGGCCTGTGGCCCAGAACCCTGCACCATGTTTAACATAAACGACCGAGTACGTGTCATCGGATTTCCACATGTCTCAAACACTTACAATCATTAGGCGGGATGACCGCATCGGAACGGCCCCCGCTGCGCTTAAGAGCGCCATTGCTGAAGGAATAAACTGTTGCAAGGCGTGTTGTGCATTCCGCGACAGTCCAATGGCGGCACCCCGCTCAGAGAACTCAGGTGCGGATTCAAAGATGTGAACATCGAGCTGTGGTATGTGGATTAGGGCGTTGCCTAAGGAAGCGCCCGCTAGGCCACCACCAATGATGGCTATGCGAATAGATGGGGTAGGCATGAAGGACGGCGAAGATCATACGAACACAGTTCCAAGTACCTGGAGCCAGCCCCTTATCGAGATGGTATTTGAGAATAACAAGAAGTCGGAGATACTACGTAGAGATTGAGGAATGCTCCCTCAGCTGTGGTGTGTGAGGCGCAACCGGGTTGTCAAAAGAGCAAGCGCGCATTCAAGCTCCATTTTCGGGCTCCATCTCGTGCGTCTGTGGACGTAGTACTCGGCTTGTGTTCCGGATAAGGTCCATGCAGCTTATTGTAACCCAGGGAGGGAAGTGAGACCCAACTAAGAAGCAGGCTACGCACAACATGCAGGCTACAATATGTATGCAGGCTCCAAAAGAGCAGAGGAGATGTAGATCATTACGTCGGCAGCCCTTGGGGGCGGCACAGCCTGCAGGCTATACGTAGTACTGACTCTGATAGCTCTCATCTGATTTTGATGCGTCTTGCGGGAAATGTTTCTTTTACTGTGCTCTAGCTAAGAATAATCGGCATGACAATAAGATAAATGTTAAAATTAGTAACAATGTGAGATGAATTTCACCGCTATCAAAGCTGTTAACATTTACTAGAAACGACAAATCCCCCACAAATGGTCTTAAACTTAGTTCTACGACTGTTCTTGTAATATCGTGTGAAGTATTTACATTCTCCGAGCAGTCTAGCTCCTAGATCGACTACCGCAGGCTACCTACTAATTCGGAAACAAAAGCTACTTGCCAACTGGTTTGACCAAAGACGGGTTATAGGGCACCATCCTAGATTCGCTCCATTCGTAGATAGAAGTCCACTTCACGCAACTCGACTGAGAATTCGATTGTGCCTTTGGAAGCACTGCTTGCGGGTCAGTCCACGCAAATGACCGCAACGCTGTGTTGCCGTGGCACATCACGGTATATCTCAGAGCCTCAAGGCAATGATCTGGGATAATCGGTTAGCAATCATAATTATGCCAAAGCATCTAATTCTCAGATTACTTGTGAGCTGGCAATACCTAGATGATGATGCAAGTAATCTGCTTGAGCTTGCGTAAGGTGCGGGTAGTATCTCTCTTTTGATAGATAGAATCGTAATTGGCGCTGCGTTGAGTATTAGAGGAAGACCTCGAGGTACAGGGGCCATCACAAAGCCTTACCACGCAATGGAGTTCATGATATACGCCGAGGGTAGCAACGTATCCGCCATCCGTCAACTGAGCGATTTTATCGAAGGTTGAGCCAGCCTTCTCTAGCTCTTCTCGGGTTACCTTAAAAAAGGAGGCTACGATAACATCAGCGGCGGTAAAAATACCTTTTAATCTGGATTTCCTCACGTTTGACTAGTTCATCCCAGGCTTTGTCTTGTTCTGCCGTAGGGGGGCCGGAGAAATTGCTATGGGTGTCTTCTGAAGCGTACTCCCTCTGTAATTCATACTCGATGTACTCTTGTACGGGAGCTAGAATGTGATAAGCATCTCCTCATAGAGCATCAATCGGGATCACTAACACCAACTTTGAGTCACTGCCACACCCTGACAGGACTTCGCAGAGTTTGCAGTGACGAAGATTCCGATGATAAGAACAAAGATGATTGCGTGGAGGATTAGAACGTAGATCCTCGCGAGAGTGAACGCACTCTGAAGAGTTCCTATTGATTTCTCTAGTCGCTCAGACGAATAGAACTCCTCAAAAAGCCAAGACTTTTCCTCATCGGGTTCCATGTTGATGACATTTACGTAGAGTTGATACAATACTCGCGGTCTGTGGGTGGAGGGGGAAAATATAATGAAAAGAACGCAGAGAGGCTGGCTGTCTGTAGGCAGAGACTGAAAGCTCGCGTTAGTCCATTCTGTACGTGGCCCGCAGCCTGCCTAGGTATGACATGGTACAGTTATGCAGGTCTTGACATGGACCGAAAAATGCAAGTGCTGTCACGAATATACCGTTCACAAATTTGCCAAATATGCAAGTCTTACCAGCATGTCGCCAACAGCAATCTAAAACTGCAGATCACAACTAGCCTGCCTCTTCGGTCTCTACTACGGAGGCTGGGATGAGGAAAGGAGAATATAAAAACCCTAGTCATCGTACTTGTTGAGAGTCAACCAACATTCCCAGTTTCCTCTGTACCGGACCAAAAACCCTCACAGCACTCACAACACATCACCCAACATTAAACATCTATAAACACTTTATCATTGAAAATGTACTACAAGACAGGACTCCTAGCGCTCGCCTGTATGTTGAGTGTGGTGGTTGCGGCTCCAGTTCCCGACCCAGAATGCGGTAAGTTATAAGTCACCGATGTCTATCATTCCATCCACAAGCTAAAGGTTATACAGAGAATGGAGCGCCAGCGCCCGAGGGCGTCACAGCTGCCTGCTCGATGCACAAATGAGGCAGCGAGTAGTCTAGTAGTCGTAGACTACGCATAAGGGGTTGCCAATCTCGTCAATTGTCAGGGCTTGGGGAGTTAGGACGATTATACTTAGTCGAGGCTGGATAGATCATGGTGGTTGCCTAGATTGACTGAAACCAGCTGCAGATTATTGGAGGATGTGGTCTTAGGCTGTCGTGGAACGGCCGTAATCCTACGCAATGTCAAACATCAGCATTATGCACATAATACGTGATTCCGTAGTATTCGCGGAAGTCTAGTGGTGGTCTGGGTGTGGGTGGGAGTGAGAGTACAATTGTGATGCACACAGTAAGGACCATGATATCATTGATTCAATACTGTATGAAGGCTGCTTCGAAGAAAATGGTATATTATTGCGAGCTCGGAGCATCTGCCGATCAACTGCCTTAATAGTGCTATGACAGTGCTGCCCCCAATGTAGCCTCGAAATCCGCCCGGAAGTGAAACTACGTCGTAATCAGCACGGGACCAGAAAAGGTGGCGTAATTGGTCGCTTTGACATGTTCTACCTAGCAATAGAGTGGTAGCCATGGAGCCACGCCGGGACTTTAGCTCTCAAGGACCACACATAGATAGGCTGAAGTTCTTCGCCGCTTACGAAGTAGATATAGCTTCCAACCCAGCCTGATTGGCTTTTCAGATTTGAAATCAATGAGAGCCATTCTAAGCATCATAATCCTGTCGATTAAGCGCCTTTCCCGCGTTCGCTGCTAGATTGTGTATATTATAGTGGCACGTCCGGTGCCAGACTGAACCAAGACGCTGCTGAATTGAAGCCGATCCCTCAAGACAGGATAGGAGAACGAATGATAGCCTGGAAGCTACACTATGGAGCAACATCAGGCTTATTACGAAACGTCAGGTCATGTCATTGCTGCAGCGGTAGTTCTGTCCGTTTTGGACATTGTGGCCGTTGTCTTGAGATTTGCGGCGCGAAGGAGTCAGCACCAGGCACTCAAGATAGACGACTGGCTTATACTTCCGGCTACTGCAAGTTTATTTGATCTCATCCTATTGATGCACTTGCTAACCCCTATGCACATGTTCTATAGATCTCTACAGTTGGTATCGGTGTGTCTATGGTATATGGTACTACTCAACAAGCACTGGGATATCGAACCCACATTCCCGCAGACTTCGCAGGAGACCCGTTCGACGTTACCACTTATCAACTTGCCACAACTTCTAAGGTATGCAATCACCAAGACTACTGCAGATTATCATTGTTAAAATGTAATTCCAGGTAGAGTTCGGCTATTCTGTACTATTACCTTTGACACTTGGCTTGGTAAAGTCGAGCTTTTTATTCTTCTACATGAGAATCTTCGTTGCAGAAAAAAAGAGCCCGATAAACATACTGCTGGTTGGGCTTATTGTGTTCGTTACAATATGGGCTCTGGCATTTAGTTTGGCTACCGTGTTCGGGTGCAAGCTCGACGTCGAGGCCCATTGGGGTTCTACTCACGATCTAGAGACGAAGTGCATGGGATCTATGACGGTGGTGCTACTCCTCTGCATAACTGATTTTGCTGCTGATCTTGCCATCATCATCATCCCCATCCCATTGGTAAGTAACCCCTCAAGATAGCTGACGGGGAGCTGACTACTGCTAGGTGTGGCGCTTGAACTTGTCAACCCAGAATAAGGTCGCTATAAGTGCCGTATTTTTACTTGGTTCAGTGTAAGTCAGTAACTTATCATACTCAGGAATTAACCCCCTACTTGAATTCACGGATAAAGCGGTGTCCAAAAGCTGACATTTATTAGAACAGTCGCGGCCTCTTTAGCTCGCCTTATAGTTGAGGGTCGTGCAGTAAATATTGGGTTTGCCCCTGGCAGTGATTCCATTCGTAAGTTTCTGGAAGGTCTAGTATCATCTGAAATATAGCTCTAACAAAATCCATAGTCGTGATAACAGAGTATATATATTGGGGGTTTGTCGAGTTGGCTGTTGCAATAGTTGCAGCATGCTTGCCAACTCTACATGGCTTTCTCGGCAAATACTCTTTTCTCGAATTGCCTAAACGTTTCAAGTCTCTGTTTCGTTCCCATTCAAACGGCCAGCCTTGGTCGCCAGACGAGTCAGATAGGTCTCCTGCAATCCCACATCTCCCTGCAGGTCCTGTCACACATACATCAACAGAAGCTACATACGCGACTCCGGCGATAAAACTCCGTAATATGGAGAGCGAGACACCCCTTTTCAAACCCGATGTGGTAACTACGTCACAATCTCGGTCCATAGAAGAAGTCTAAACGTGTTTCAGCTTGAATAAGCTACGAGGTGGCCTTGTCAGCCATGCTTTCAATGCACTATCCAGGCGAGTTCGTAAAGTGGTTATTATGGTTCGTTCTTGTTTTGACTTTAGAAGATGCTCCGGTTGCGAGGACTCTTATGTACTACTGTGTCGTTCAAATCTAGACTTACGTGATGAGGGCCAAATTAAGGTACTACTTAATTCATGTGTAAATGACTAGAAATGAGTAATAGGCTTATGAATTCATTGCTAAACTCATCAAGCACCTCCGTTAACTAGAACACTAAGGGCGCAGATTAAGCCACTCAGCAGCCTGTTGCTATGCCTGAGGACAAAGGTTTGATAGCACTAATAAGAGTCCGACTTAGGCGTACTGGAGGCGAAACAATGTGATCTGATACTGGGATAGGGCCTTCCTATGTTGTCTTAGAGCCACTTTAACAAGTTTGAATAAGCCCTAGATTAATCGACAGGCCTATCACAAGAGAACTAGCAGCATGAGTAGTGACTGCAGATATGCGAGTCGAGGTATGCACAGGCCGCATCAGAAGCCGCAGTATTACTAACAACTAGATTGTCTCTTCAAGACTTGTCCACACCACATGTCCATACAGGTATTCTGGATATTAGAAGTACCAGTGGTTGTTGGCGGTGGGCTCAACATGCCTTGCATGAATCATACGAAGGCGGAAATTCTCCAAACGGTTCCGGCGGCTCAGTTGATTTCGAGTCCAATCTACAGAAGTTACGGTCACAGGTATCCATCAGCGTTGAAACGGTCGGCCAATACAAAGAGTGCGTGGATGTTTTCGACCCCAACCTCCGTGCCGGGTCTTGATTGACTGCCAAGAGCAGAGGTTGGCACTGCTATCTGCAGCCTAGCAGGACCCCAGCCACTTTGGGGATTAACAACACTACTACTGTGATCCTAATATCATACCGCAGCAATGAATGAAACGTGGTGTGGTATTGTGCCGGAAATACTCGGCGCAAGCGAAGGTACTGCAGTGTTGGCCTATGCATGCTGGACCATTGCACATACATGATTCTAGTTCAAACCCCGAAATTTCAGAGTTATTGGCTCCAGCTTTCACCAAAAGATGGTGGGAAGAGAGGCTCTGCATGCTTACAGCCATTTCCTGGTACCCAGCCAATGGAAAACAGAAGCAATGAACTGCCACGTGTTGATCATCGCAGGATCGTCCCTTTGACATGCTAGGTATCACCATTGGCTCAAGAGGCCCCCTCTCCTTTCACCTAATGTATTCGCATGACTAAAGAACTAAGCATCACACACTATCCCAAGGGGCATAAACGGCTACATCTCTATACTATTCCATGTTGCGTAGACCTACCTACTAGAGACAATCTATAGTCAACCTCGGAAGCAGTGTTCATCGTTATCCATTGCAGCACAGACGCTTATACTATAGAACAAGTTGCTGACTCAACCTGCCCCCAACAACGCGTGAGCGGTAGTCATATTGCTAGCACAGCAAGCTTAGGTCATCCATAGTTATTATAGCATGAGCATTAGAACACCCTTATTCTACACAACATACTCAGTCTTGAGTGAAGGGTTTGATGTAATTGCTAATAGCCAGCCCAGAGCCCTTGAGAGTTAGTCACGTGCAAATATAACCATAATTATGAGAAGGAGACAGGAGTTATGCGAGAACCTGGTAGTTGGGCAATGGCTTTTCATCAGTGATTTTCTCCAACCCAATAACCATTTCTTTCAAATACCAAATTGTCTCTTCTAGCGACTTATCCCCATTCGCTAGCGCTTTGTCTTGCGCTTCATCTAGCTCTGAGCGTGTGTTACTAATAAGCTCCATAGCCTTTTTGTGATTTCCCGTGGCTTTTAAGAAACTAGCTAATTCTCTTTTCGTAGTAAGAGTTTCGATGGAACGTTCCTTTACAGCCTGCATACTAGATATGGAGCACGAACCTTGATAGGAGATAAGATATTGCTATTAATCAACCTAAAATAAAATTCTGCAACGTGCCGAGAAGAGAAGATTGGTTTGTACGTTTTGCTGTAGACGATGTATGGATTTCGGATGACGGATGGAGTTTTCTCGCGCTAAGGACGCTGATAGGATAGTTGAATTCAAGCCAAGTATGATTACTCGGTACAAATGTAAATACCTGCAGAAACACAGCAATGGCGTCTTATTCATGTTGACTTACTCATGAAACGAATGTAATGATGCACCTAGTATCCTGATCGAGTAGCTTGTTCTAATACTTGCACGAAGTGGCCTGGACGGAGACTCAACCCGACAAAAATTGCCGGAAGCATCCCTGACATTGAAAAAGGCCAATCCGGCCAGTCAGCTGCCTCCAAATTTCCCTATACAAATCCACCTCAGCAGCCGCAGTTGAAACCTGAAACCCAGTTTTCCTAAGAAACCACCCTAAACTAAAGTTGTCTGCTTTACACGCGGCAAAGGCCATCGTCATGCCCGAATATTTATTGGTTCCGGATTGGCCGACAATAACCGGCACCAGCGTGAGCGAGTTCTGGCACAAACCCGGCACAGAAGAGCTGCCAAATGATGAGGGAGGCAAGGTTTTGGCAGTAGATGCACAAGAGGTCGAGAACGGAACACCGGGAGGGATATTCGTCTACCTCAACTTCTATAACATCGTAAGTCGCTTTTGACTGCTCGAAAACGATGTGTTATGTTGATTCTCCCCGTAAGTAGCACTGACAAACGAGGACGAGGGAGCTGACGCGAGAGGAATTGAATAGCGTAGTCTCTACCAAAGCTCACATCGACACTACACCCGCAAGGCATACTTAGCATACGGACAGAGAGATACGATTTATCAGCATTAGTTTCGATTTATATTTGCCTAGATCTTTGCCGTGGCCAACAGCGGTTTTGCACCATATATACTTATTGTCATGAACTTATACCTAATTACAACTATAGATAGTTCCACGTGTAACTGCTTACACTACGTAAGAGTCTCAAAATGAAGACACGTGTTCTTTTCCTATCTTCAATTGATATCTCCCAAGCAATGCTCATTACATTTCTCCACCTAAGGTTGATCGATGAATCAAGGTACACAAATCTGACTCAGGCTTAATAATGGGTATGAGCTCCCTTCGTCTTTGGGATGCCTGCTCATACGCATAGGCATACTGTATAAGCTTCTGATCACTCCACTTGTCGGCAGTGAAGCTGAGACCAAGAGGTATGCCCGGCCCCGTGCTTATAGTCTTATTAGTGTAGTCCCAAGCTGTCTTGGCTTCTGGTCCAAGTACGCCCACTTCGATCATCGTGCGTTAGCAAGCATTCGTTCAACCTCGAATAGAAGGAAGGGAAATGATCAAAACGGTATAAGAAATGCGAGTTCTTTGCACAACTAATAGAGTGACGAGAAAAGGCGTCATGTCACTTACTGGGCACGGTTACAATGGGAAAGCCTGGAGCTGCGCCGACCGAGAGCGCGAGATCGGGTAGCATGACGAGAGCATCTAGTCCATGTTCTTCGATCGGATCTAGGAGGAGGCTTTTCGATAGTGTTAAGACTGTGGTAAATGCGTTCCATGCTTCCAGACTACCCGCAGTAATGTTCAGTTGAGCAACGTTTTCCCAGTCAGCCAGGCCAATCGTTGAGGCGAGCTCCCTCGGCTCAGTCTTCAGACACTGAAGAACATCTGACACATTGCGGAAGACAACATCGTCGCTCGGTCTGATATTCTCCAAGTAGCGCGGTAGTGCGTCGTTGAAGTCCGCGCCCATATATACCCGGACGTTAGTTTGTAAAGTCAAAAGGATTTCTTCGAAAGTCTGCCCCTTAGTGTCCAGGGCAACGTCAACAACTTCAGCGCCCGCACTTTTCAGATCAGCTACAGCGCGGTCGAAAACGGGCTTGATCTGCTTGATATTAATGAGGTGTCCTGAGACTGGCAAGTCCTCCATCCAAACCACGCCAATTCGTGCTCCTTTCAACCCCGATTTTCTCAGCCCTGTGGAAAAGTGTGGAGGAGAGCCCCAAGGCTGAGCGGATGTATAGTTGTCGTTCAGGTCCTTGCCAGCCATGGCTTCTAGAAGGATGGCCGCATCCTCGACATTCTGGGTGATCGGTCCGGTTGTATCTTGTCGGGCAGTGACGGGCACGACTCCAAATCTCGAGGTCAAGCCTACTGTGGGCTTGACACCGACGACATTGTTATACATCGCCGGGCAAGTGATGCTTCCTGATGTCTCGGTACCGAGTGTCCCGGCTGCAAGTCCGACAGAAGCTGCGACACCCGAACCGCTAGATGAACCACAGGCGGTTTGATTCTTGACATATGCGCCGAAGGTTTGGCCACCGCGTGGACTCCAGCCTGGCGTCGCGTTGGAGCTGCGGATGCCAGCGAATTCACTCAAGTTCAGCTTGCCTAAGATGATGGCGCCCGCCTCCCGAAGCTTGGCGATAACCGTAGCCTCTTCGGTGGGGAGCGCTCGGGCGAGACAGACGCTCCCGGAGCCGGTCAACATAGAGTCAACAGTGGCATAGTTGTCTTTGACCAGAATCGGTATACCATGCAGAGGGCCCCTTACTTTGCCGTCTGCGCGCTCTCTGTCGAGGTGTCGGGCTATGCTCACGGCATCGGGGTTGAGCTCAATTACGGCGCCGAGGTCATCGTTGACTTCGCCCACTCGCTGGACGTACAGCTTAACTAATTCTTGGCTATTGAAGTCGCCAGCTTTGAGCAGCGCTGCTAGTTCGGCAATTGAACTGTCCAAAAGCGACAGTGACTTAGCGGGTACCCATAATGCATTTATGTACCACGACCAAAAGCAGATAGCCACGATAACTGAAGACAACATGTTGCCTGAGAAAGCCATATACAATCAGTGAAATTTGCAGCGACTGGCCTCAGCACGAATTGATAATTCACTCACCCATTGAAGAGTTTTTATTAGAATAGTCATTAGCTGACATAAGGAAACCACGCGAATTTAGTAAGTCTGAAGGATTTACTAGAGCGCCAAAAGTTCCTTAACAGGCAGCTGTTCACTAGATCCTAGCCCCTTAATAGGTCAATCCCGTCGATGGCTACGAGAAAAGGGCGGGACCATCGCACCGCCACAATGAGTCAGCAGATGTTCTCACACTGAGCTCCTAATATTGTGGTTAGCCATATACGTAGCGTGGGTTTCGGGAATGACGAGGGAACTGCGCTTCTTCATTGCCAGCTATCTTGAATTCAAGCTCTTGCGAACCAGGTCGTACGAGCAAAGCGCGGGTTGAGCTGCACCCCTTTCTGGATCGATACGCTAGGGTTGCCAGTTGATCGAAAGTCACGAAAGAAAGCAATCCAGTCTACCCCATATTCGCTCAAGCTTCGCCAGTCATTGCTTGAGATCCCACCTTGTACGAGCATGTCTTCACTCAAGTAGATGAAGCCTTACTGATACGGTACTCTTTATGGAAGAGCCGCCTGTGGACATTGGAAGAAGGATTTCATGCTAAGAAACTCGTCTTTCGCTTCTCCAATATACTAGTATTGCTTAACGATTTGCTATTGAGAGTTCAGCCAACGCTGATCCTTGCTACGGGACTTATCAGCAAACCTTCAAGTATGCTGTACCTAGTACGAGAGGAGGATCTCGCAAGAATGTTAACTAGACTCGCGTCAGACATACATTTAGCGATCGAGCACAGGTTAAAGGTAGACAAAGATTACCTTCATCGTGTTCTGCGTACAATTATTAGAACTACCACTTTTATACATGACAACACATACAACGCGTAGAATATAACTGGCTAATGCCCCTGCCACATAGACCCTAGGGTAGAGACCTAGAATTCGTGACATAATACAACCTCATTTTGACTGGCTCGCCTAATCTAACAACGTGCACCCCTATTATGACAGCTACCAGTTGGAATCTGTTCTTAATTAACCCAAGGTTTGCCTTTGTCATACTGCACGGCACTCTCCCACATCACGATGTAGACTACAAGGCCGATGTGATTTATCCTTATTAGCAGTAGTCAGTGCCTTTCATCCGACAGGCGAACAGGTCCCTTGAATGGCATTTATTTGCAGACGGATTTGTGTGCTTTCCAGTCTATTCGCTGGCATTCGCGCGAGCAATACTTAACCTTCGTACACCGCCCACAATTCAACAAACTGCCCCCATCAGCCTGTTTGTTCTTGCCACAGGACGCACATCCACCATCAACAGATGTCTTCCTAACATCCACAACGTTCTTCTTGCCCAGGTTGCCCAGGTCGGGAGAGTACATGTCATCCGCGAAAGGAGCCCAGAACGCGGGCGAGATGGTGGCCCGGACGGCATACTTGGACAATCCTTTCCAGCCTGGAACGTTGCTGATGAAATTTGAAGGGAGTTTCCCGCTGCCGCACGAGCATAGCACGCGCTTTCCATTCTCGGCATTCAGGGGGACTGAGCAGGAAATCGCGTACTCGCAGTCGTCTCGATGAGTCCAATCTCGACAGCGTTCCACGTATGCGGGCAGAGCGTGTCGCCAAAGCCGCATCTCTGCGTCGTCTACTTGGACTACGATGACACCGAATGCGTGCAGCTTAGCCAGTGAACCCATGATATCAGGCATCAACGCATTGTGTAAAGGAAGAATAGCGCAGTCGAGCACGACAGCACGGTTAGAAAGGTCTAGGCGTAGAGCGCTCGCCAGGATGATGACATGGGCGCCACCGTTCGCGGCGTTGTTGAGGTAGAATACCCGACTCTTGGTGCCCTGTAGCCCGGCAAATTGAACAAAGATGGAGAAGATGGATTCCTTGAAGTTTAGACGGACTTGCTCGCCTGCGGATCTTGGCACGTCCTCTTTCTCACGCAATGCTCGTTCCCTGGCTGACATGGCCAATGAGAGATGAGGAACCAGCCACTGCAGTCTACTATTTTGCGTGATCTGGATGACGGGACATTTCTGCAGATTGAGGTAGGGCATATTGAAATTCACCGGCTTCCCAGATTGAGCACGAACGGGAAACATGTATTCTGGATATTCCATCCACTCGGAACTATCTGCTACTTGTGTAACAACTTCGATGTAGGATGACTTCCGGGCGATCCTCAATTTTTGATAAGATTGCTGAATAGAAACGGGAAAGCATAGACCTAGGGGCAAGCTCCGCCCTAGCGATATGGCCACTTCGCATGGTGACACAATCGATTTCTTGACCTCACACCCACTGGTAAGGGCCTGTTTCAGGTCGCTAGACATGATGTCCAGTCGGCCGGTAAGACTTGTCATGGCTCCTGTTTTTTGGTCAACAGCCGCGATCAATGAGGCCTCTGCTCCTGTTCCAATATCGCTTGCTGGTGCTGTTCGAGTAAATCCAGTCACAACTGGAAAGCCTTTCTGATTGGGCGCAAAACGTGTAACGTGGACTGCGTCCGAGTTATCGAGGGTGGTTTCATACACGTTCAGTGTAAAGCCAAGCTTCGAAAGGAAGTTAGCAACAGTTGCTGGTGAGTTATGGACTCCAAGGGCAACTAGGACATCTCGGGGCTGCTGAAGCAACTGGAAGGTCGTCGCAAAGAAGGACGCGATTAGAGGCGACGTTCCACTCCAACCTGCATCATCCTCTTGCACAGAAATCTCATAGGAGTCATCATAGGGCTTTCCAAGAGTGGACACCTCTCCAAATGATAACTGACAAGCCGGGAAAATGTTTTGCCACCCCCTCATTCTGAATCCGCCAGAACCCTGAAGTAGGCAGTGAACAGGAGGTGTACCTAGCCTTTGGAGATCCATATTGGTGAACACTGTGAGCTTGTTACGCGGGATCCTGAAAGTGACACAGACAACTGGTGGTATGTTTTTCCAGTCTCGCAAGTCTCCCCATTTTTCATCCATAGGTCTGACAGAAGATAGGAATGGTGTTAAAGTTAGACCCTCGTCACGCTTGCTCCAGCCTTTCATGACGTCTGTAGAGTAGACACCGAGCATGTGAAGATATACGTTGAGCTCTTGGTAGTAGTTCATTCCCATTGGTGCATTGGACCTGCCCTCGATGAGGTCCATGGTGCTTTCCATCACTGCATCCCAATTACATGTGACTCGGGTTTGAACCAAGCGGAGGAACGACACAAAACTAGAACGTTGATACCATACAAGCGCGGACTTTTGGACACTATCCACATCAAAGTTGGACAATCGGTATGCCCAGTCTTCGTCAAGAAACATATGGACGTAGACTTTATAAAGGGTCTTTGCGAGTAGTTTTGGATCGAAGCGAAGTGGAATGCTTCGAGGCGATGGTGTCATAGCCGAGCTCATGCAAAGTTCGCGCTTCCAGGAAGTCCTGAGGAACATCTGGCCTCCTTGTAGACTGGTTTTTGGGTTCTCGGATAGTCCCCCCATGAGCGTGTCCAACATCATTTCGTCAGCGATAGGGATAGGCGAGGTATTGCTCCAGTATTCGACTGGGAACAGGCCGAGAAGCGTAGAGAGAGTAGGTACATGGCCACACAACACTTGATCAAGCACTTCTTTGTAACCTTTATGATTCCTGGCAAGGACTTCGGTGTACAGAACAGCTGAAACATCATCACGCAACAATGGGGAGGTTGCGGTCAAAAGCGTCAGTGAGCCCAGATGATCACAAAGATTGGAAGTGTCTATCACATCAAATTGGACAGGAGCTCGAGCACCGGGAGCATAATCAGAACCGTCTAGCACGAGTGGCCGAACTCCATATCGGTCGCGGTACCAATGAGCTGTGATTTCGGATGTCACCCGTTTGCGTTGCAGAGTATGTGCAAACGATATCGCATCACCGGTGAAAAACCGCACTCTGACATCATTCTTAGGAAATTGTTCTCTGTACGATGCCAACCATTCACGAAATTCGGCACGAGCAAGAGCTGCATACTTCTCATGCCGCGGGAGATCGTTAACAGCAGCATCAGTTGAGTCAAGGGGAGCATCAACTGCCGCAAGATGAAAGCCAAGTAGAGGGTCAGTGCCATAGTGTATGACAGCTCCGTCTCCGAGGGTAAGAAAGGCGGGATTTGGGTGTGTGGCAGCTGATCTGATGTCCGCCTTTAACTCTGTAGTTCCGCACTTCCAGTAATGTTGGTTGAGAGTATTGAGATCTTGTAGGCAGCCAAGATGAGCTGGGGAGGCTGAGCGCAATCCAGTCAAATTGATGCTACCGAGATCGACACGGTTCTGATGTCTTGCCTTCACTTTGTCGAGGACGGACTGAAAGTGATCTTTGAAGCGAGCAGACTCGGCTCCCTTCTGCTCGACGCTGTAAAACGCCCACATTTTACGAACATCGGCAAGCGTGGCACAATCGCAGAAACTTAGGCAACGTCCGTACTTGCCCTGTTGCCAAGTCTCCATAGTAGTCGAGAGTTCGTAAAGCATCTTGCTCTGGGAGCGTAGAAGGTCAAGGTCTCGTTGATCCAGATACATATGATAGTATATGTTCCAAAGGGAGTTATCGTTCTGGCCATCGTTATTGTCGATGATGAGCGACAAAAGTAGTGCATTGCGAGCTTCAATACGTATATATCAGTGCGTTTCACTCACTTAGTCGAGGATGAAGGCAATGACTTACCTATGACGGCCTTTTGATTGTCGCAGCAGGTTATATCCAGCTTGCGGCCTGGGATTGGTTAATAAGCCACAGAGACATTCCTCAGAAGGGGGCCACTTGCTATCATTGCAAATAGTGAATAAGATATTTCGCACATCGCCACATCCGAGAAGCAGGATGTTGGCAGGGTCACCAGGGGGTAGGGACTGGGTGAGGGAGATCGCAGGTGTGTTCCCTATCGGGTAGAAGAACGACTGGATGTTGATGGTTGCTGGTGTCAACATCATGAAAGTAGTTGGGACGAATCAAAAGGTCATCCAAGGAGAGCTGAGAGGGCTTGGAGGAGGAGAATTATCATGAGAAAAGAGGCGTAAGTGATAATTAAGGGTGAAGATATCAAAGTCAACCAAGGTAGGTAGAAAAGACTAAGACTACGAGAATCTCCTGGAGAGTCTGTTTGTCTCAAGGCAGCAAGGAATCCACGGCCGGTCTGAGGTAACCAGCCTGTATGCGCCTTGCCGTTGCTGCATGAGTTGTCAAACAAACGTGTATGGTTGACATAGGGCATAACAACACCGTGTTTTCTTTGCCGAAGTTTAGCCCAGCGTCCAAGTGTAACAATACCCAATTGCACCGCTTCTGCCTACGCGCAAGACCTAGCTTATCTAGTCTCTCTATTGAAAGTGCTACTCCAATCATTAAAAAATGGTATCGAGCTCGGCTGCGCGAGGAGCATTATTGCTGCCAAGGTCATAAATAGCGCCTGTTTGCACGGGAAGACACATTAACGTAAAGTGAGCCAACAAGTAAATCGAAACACCCGTAGCTGGTCTGACTAGGCTACAAGTTATCAAGTGCCGGGAATCAAACATATATTTCAAGAGCTGGCACCCGCCCTTGGGGTGTGGACGGAGGGCGAAAGACTCCCACATCCTCATTTTACCAGCCCGAACGCAATATCCACCCTTGTTGTCGCGACCCAGATGTTTCCGTGATGCGACATTCCGGAATCCAAGCCAGCCTTAATGTTCAACGCATAGCCAGCGCCAGCACCCATCTATAGTCGACGGGTTATGTAGTTCCACTTCCCCATTGATGAGGGTTAGCGCGTCCCCCGAAGACCGGTGGCGGATCATGTACATTTGTTTATGCCAGGGCACCGCTACCGCATCGCCTACTACCGCATGATCGGCGTGGGATGAGTAGCCAGGAAGTGAATCGCTGTGTTCTTTGGTGATGTGAGTGGGAGTGCTTGCTGGGGATGGGTCGCTAGAATTAACCGAGTGGGCATTTCTCTTGTCTGACTTATACTTCATAGTAGGATTCATATCGGAATTATTGATTGTGGAACAGTATTAGGGTCGCAATCCCCAACTTGCAATCAATGCGCTATCATTGAAGGATGAGGTAGTTAAGGGATAAGGAAAAGAAGCTTTAATACTCTAGATTGCTAATGCTGGTCCAAATTCCAAGCGCGTACAAGGGCAGTGGTTCCTTTGACGTTTACTCCATTAGGCTGCAATAGGTACGGTTCTACCTTTGCCACGCAAGTCGATACAACCATATCTCACATTAACGGGAACTAGCGGGCAGAACGCCAGCTAATAGATGCTGGCCTACAAACGAAACGATTGTTGATAAGCTCCCGCACCAGCCAACTGTGCTCCTAGAGACTGGGTGGTGGGACTTAAAACGTACTGCCGTCGCGGGGAGCGGGCGAACCTTGGCCGAGGTCGAGTCTGCTAAGGAGAGCGCGCTCTAGGATTTCATCGAGGTTTGAGGGAGGGGCGGTCTTGCGCGATCCTCAGAGGGTCCTGGCAGCTATTTTCGTCAACAGTATTGATATCTGCTAGTTTCACTACGGTTCTCAAAGATCTCGAAAAGCACACAAGATTCAGACCAGACGAAGGAATACGTATTTGCATGGTTGAGCTAGCATGCTGATAATCATTCGCCATTGCAGGTACTGAATCGCTAAGGTCAACGGTCAATGCATTTCCTAAAACTCTATCATCTAGGATATAAGCAAGCGAAAAACAATAGCCTATAGGGTGCAAGAAGACCATGCCATTTTCGCTCTATTACTGATCATT
The DNA here is from genome assembly GCF_022495145.1 of Xylaria bambusicola. Classification (NCBI taxonomy): domain Eukaryota; kingdom Fungi; phylum Ascomycota; class Sordariomycetes; order Xylariales; family Xylariaceae; genus Xylaria; species Xylaria bambusicola. Next base: position 65,240 of record NW_025953643.1, on the reverse strand, counting down.
CTTGCGAAGCCAAGAAAATGTACCCACAAGAAGTTCCCCAAACCTCACGGCAAGTCTGGCGAGTCTGAGAGGATATACAAATTTCACGAAGCAGGTATTGCTATTCGCCCTTTTGAGCGGCTCACATGAGTCAGTCGACTAGAACTCATTTGTACGTTTTGCTAGATAGTATAGACAAAGCATGGATCTTGGATGAACGATGGGACTGTCTCGCGCTAAGGACCCTCATAGTGAACGGAAGCCAAGCACGTGATACGAATACGAATACCAGCAGCAACGCAGAAACGGCGTCTTATTCGTGTCGACTTGCTTATGAAACGAATGCAATGACGCGCCGATTTTGATATAAGAATCAGTAGAACTAGAGCTTCTTGATATCATTCTCAGTAACGGCACAATGGTCGTCGCTTCGAGTTTACAAAATGCAGAATTAAACAATTTCTCCTGAACTCTCTGTAGTCTCCTCTGCAGCACTTGAGTAACCTCAATTAATTCATGATATTGTACTCACCAAACTTCCTCAGGATGGAGCTTCATACGATAAATCGTGGCGCTTTGTACATTCTTGTTGCCCTCCTTACCGTAATCTTCGTCAACGTCGCCCGCCAGTACCTCCCTCGTCGAAAATCCGAGCCGCCTCTCGTCTTCCATTGGCTACCCATAATTGGCAATGCGATCGAGTACGGGACGGATCCTTTCAATTTCTATAAGAGGTGTCGAGCAAAGCATGGCAATATATTCACCTTTGTTCTTTTGGGAAAGAAAATGACGGTATGTCTGGGACCCGAGGGAAACGAGTTCGTGCTCAACGGGCGCGTCTCAGATGTCAATGCCGAAGACATCTATGGTCCCTTGACGACACCCGTCTTCGGCTCGGACGTCATCTACGACTGTCCCAACGCAAAGTTGATGGAACAGAAGAAATTCGTCAAATTTGGACTGACGCAGCAGGCCCTCGAGAGCTATGTCCCGCTGATTGAAGGAGAGGTTCTGAATTACCTGACTAGCTCAAAATGCTTTCAGAACACGAGTGGCAAGGTCAATATATCTGCAGTCATGGCGGAGATCACCCTGTTCACGGCCGGTAGGGCGCTGCAAGGCGCCGAAGTACGGAAGAAGTTAACAGCTCAGTTCGCTGAGTTGTACCACGATCTCGACATGGGCTTCCAACCCATTAATTTCTTGATTCCATGGGCTCCATTACCGCAAAATCGACGTCGAGATGCGGCACATCTGAAAATGAGGTCTGTCTACATGGATCTTATCAACGACCGCCGGCGGAGATCTACACACAATAAGTTTGGGGGGATATATGTCGACGAAGAGCCTGATAGTAAGTCAACTCCAGTCAATTATTCTGCTTCTCCTAGTATGATAGATAGATACTGACATAACTTACTACAGTGATATCTAACCTGATGAGCTGCGTATACAGGAGTGGCCAGCCAGTGCCAGATAAGGAGATTGCGAATATGATGATTACAATGCTCATGGGTGGGCAGCACTCATCCTCGTAAGTCCCATTCAGACTTCTCCTAAATAATGGTTCATTTGCCGGAACCGTCTCAACGAACTTGCCTAGGCGCTTTGTCATCGCAACTTTGTCCATCAAGTGACATAGACGCAGCACGCTAATCCACTCATTACATCTCCACAGGTCCGCAAGTGCCTGGATTATGCTCCGCCTAGCCTCACAACCCAGCATCGCAGAAGAGCTATACGACGAACAAAGACAAAACCTCGGCTCCGATGCAACTACACGGCCTCTCTCCCTCAGCGACCTTGACAAGCTACCACTCCTCGCCAACGTGATCAAAGAGACACTGCGAGTACATTCCTCGATTCACTCGATCATGCGCAAAGTGATGCGGCCTATCGTCGTGCCGGGCACCGACTACGTCATCACGCCGGACAAGGTGCTGGTATCGTCGCCCATAGTATCCCACATGAGCCCCGAGCACTTCGCCGACCCCGAGCGCTGGGATCCGCACCGCTGGGACCACCACGTCGAAGTCGCCGATGCCGACGACGTCGTGGACTACGGCTACGGTGTCACGAGCAAGGGAACTAAGAGCCCGTACCTGCCTTTCGGCGCCGGCCGTCATCGGTGCATCGGGGAGAAGTTTGCGTATCTGAATCTCGCAACTATTGTTGTCACTATTGTTAGGAATATGAAGCTTAGGACACCCGATGGCTCGGATAAGGTACCGCCGACGGATTATAGCTCGCTGTTTTCGAGGCCCGTGCAATCTTCTGAGATTCTGTGGGAACGACGCAGGTCTGAATCGTCTACCTGAGCTAAAGGTGATGAAGTACAGGCTAATGTGAGGGTAGAGTCTGTTAAGAAGGGTGCATAGGTATCTCAGGAATGTACGATGAGAAGGAGACGGGCAGACGTGGGGGGAAAATGAGTAGAGTTACTCTTCTCGTGGCCAGTGAATGTAACCGCGAAATGACACTGTTAATGAGCATTTCAATATGCCGAGATAAGCGGTATACTTGGCAGGCAGCTCACTCATAGTCGGGGCAATGGGAAAGTCCTTCGCAATTCTCTTAAACGGGTGTCTAGAAATTCGATTCTTCTATTAAAGAATTGAAATTTTTGCCAAAATTCAAAATTATTGAAGTCCATTAATCATTATTCTCATATAGTACCCAAGCCGAATCCAATCATCATGTCTCATTAATATAAAGGCCGCAATTATCGGGCTCAAACCTCTCTAAGCGACGGCAGTCTTAGAATGAGGGGTGAGAGGAAGAGTGACGGGCTGGCAGGAAATGTCACGGACAGAATATATCTGGCCTAATGTCCAGTTGGGATTCTGATAGTAGGTCTCCTTGCAGTCCAGTGTCAAGTTAGCTGTGCCGTAGCCGGCGAAAGTGATCCTATATGCCGAAGCAATCATCCGTTAGTCTTTTTACTTCACTTGCCAATCGCCTACTATCTGGCTGTGGTATGTGATGGAACACTTACGGATACTGCGGATCTTCGTCACTGCAGGTCCAGGTTTGGTTGACTTTGAGCTGGTTCATGGGCCGGCTGAAAGAGAAAGACGTGCCGACCCCCGACCCCTCAGGCACCTCGCAGTCGTAGTTGATGTTTCCGTAGAAGAAGTCAGTCAGCCATGTGCTGTAAGCTGTACACGACACCTTTTCGGAGACTGCCGGGTTCGTTATGTTAAAGGCCACGGTGCCCGAGGAAATCTGATGAGCGGGAGTGGAAAAGGTATATCCGGCATGGTAAGTGAAGTCCTCGATGGTCCATGCAAAATCGCCGAACGATATCGCCGTGCAGCCCGGCGTGGTGTCGCGCGGGCTTAAACCATAGGGGGCCGCAATAGTGAAAGGCAATGAGGCAATGAGGGCGCTGGCGAAGTTGCGCATCTTGATGAATCTACTTATGTCTGGAAGACTTCGATGGAGGAATGTAGGATTTAAGAGAGGATATAATTGGGTGCTCGAGTGATTGAGCAGTGGATTTGCTGAGATTGGCTTGGTGAACTGGAATGCATGGTTATGTCCATGGAGACTCTGTCCACCTTTTATATGAGATTACCTCCATGGCTCGGTATACCGCGTATTGTTACTTCTTAGAAAAAGAATGAGACGATGGAACGTTCGGCATTGATGCTGACGGTATACGATCTTCGCTTGCCTCCCATCACGAGGGCGCCGTGGTGAGAAGCCCAACACGAGAGCGAGCCATGACGTAGCACGATGATCTCCCTCCACCTGGTGCTGAGCCATAGTACAGATTGATCCTAGTATACGTAGCATATGATGTGTTCTGATTCGCCAAGAGCTCGTATTCTCGCGATCCGACTCACATCAAAAACAGCGCCGTTGAACTACCTACTGATTACCCCGAGCCGCGCAACATTAGGTAAACCCATAATAGAGTCACCGACATCTTAGACATCGTTAGGTTGTGTGCAGCTGGAGAAGAGATTCCGATGCTGACAGGACATTCTCGTCCCCTCCCGGCCGCTCATTTAGATTGTCTTAGGAGGGTCGCCTTGGTATTGGCGCACCAAGGGTCTTGTGTATCCACATATCATTGATCCTAGTCGAACTCGGATCGCTCCGGTGCGGAATGCCATGCAAAACTGTGCATACCGCTTCTTGCCTTCGCTGCTCTGTTGATTAACCGACATGCGAGAGCTCTTTGCGTCGGGTTCTAGACTAGTTCTATTCCGCCCGTTCACAGCCCATCGTGGTCGGGCCTACAGGCCTCATGTAACGTCCCGAGCATCTGGATCTATCTCGGGCATCCGACTCCTCGTATTTAGCTCCAACCGCTCTTTGCCGCAATATCGAGACATTTCGATCTTGTCTTGGGCAAATGGTACGACGTTCAACAACAAACACGTGGTCTGCTGTGCACATAGGAACGCCACTACCATCTAATATTTGTTCCTAATGTCTTGCATTTATATTAAGTAAGTCAACCTTCAACGGGGCGACGGAGGGCAGCGTGAGCGGACAAAGCGAGCTGCATGCATATGAGAGGTCCAAGTACGCTGTCTCGCATTTTTTTCTACCTCTCGGTCGGTAATTGAGTGTTACATCAAAGCTTACTGTATAGTTATGCGATTCGAAGAGCGTTTCGTGTCAATGCGCCTGAACAAGTACTTACAATATTGAACCTGAACCCACCATGTACAACGATTCAAATAACTGATGATTTTTCATAGTTAGGATTGGACGATTGGAGGGATATTGGGGAGCGCAGTTCATCGATTATGACCGAGATCGCTGGCTGGGATGTTTGTTGGCTTACCCTTGTCACGTCCCCGTGTACGGTCCACGTGGAACGCACGATCGATAAATACCTAAGAAAACATAGTTCTCGAGTCCGCAAGTCCAAGATTTGCAAGATCTATACTCCGTACAGTTATGGATCGTTCATAACTATGGCAGATAATTGTCATTCAACAGCCCTTGGTCATCATTGCCTAGAGCATAGGGTAGACGATTTGATCTACAATTGCAGATGCATTAGGATAGGGTTAGATGCGCTACTGAAGCATAGAAAGAATTGCAATAGAACTTTACAAAAACGCAAAAAGCAAAGACAAAAAAGAAAGAAGAAAAAAGAAAAAAAAACCCCCCCGACTCCCGCCGGTGCCCTAATGAAGCCATCGCGAATCAAACGAAATTGACCCGGCAATTTCCTGATCGCAGTCCCTAGCCACATGTGGCTAGCCGATCCCAGCCACTCGATGACGCCATCGATACTAAGTAGAACACTTACTTGTCTTGGTAATTCCCTCAACAAACATCTACACAAACACAAACATCTACACAAACTTGAGGGCTTCTTCGAATGTCCATCCATGCCAATATGCCTGACTAGTTCTCTGTTTAAGCTGGACGACGAGTCTCATCCTTGCTACGTGGCAGCCACTCATTAGTATTAACGGAGACCGTGTGTTCCGTGTCGACGATCAATGCTCTATCACTACCCCACAATTCCAGTGCTGCTGGTAGCCAACACGCAGATAGAATAGATAGAAACAGGTCTAGTACATAGTAAAGGAAATTGCCCATCCACGCGACCCAGCCCCCTTTTCAACCCGACGTTTGCAATGAGAGCATGTGTGTGAATACTTAATCCTTAGACATGAGAAGTTCAAGCTGCTAGCCGCCAAGCCATCACGCCGGCCTCACCCAACATCCTACTGCTCGGACCTTCCATATACAGGAGCGGAGAAAGCAAGGGACGAAAGCAAGGGGGAATTTGGGGAGAGCAACCGAAAGGGCCTAACAACATCTAAGCTTTCGACTCAACATCTTGTCTAAACATCCTCGGACGGGAATTGTTCGAGTTGGAGGAAGTAGGCTTGCTACACGTTGTCTATGTATACATGCTCCTATCATGTTACGGCAACAGAAGCTCTGTGAGATTTGGGATTGCCCGCGCCCAGAACCGAAGACGATTCTTGACCTCCCGAAACACGTGAGAAGACGCATATATCTGCATTGTGGCCTTGTTACCCGGCAGAAGATTCTCCTGGCACCAAGCGCTGCTCTTTCAAACCCTCATGGCAGATGTATACCCACTGACTTTAATCTATTTTGCACCTGCAAGGCCATAAGAGACGAGACTAGAGCTATATTTTTCGCCGAGAATCACTTTACCATCCCTTATCGTCACATAGACGAGGGACTCAAGTTTATCCAGAGGCTGCCACCGAAAATCATCTCTAAACTGGCCTGGTTATGTGTTCATCTGCATACCGTGCCTACTGGGAATTCGTGGCCAGATTTCCTTGATGATTACTATCCGAGTATATTTACGGCATGGCATCCCACTCCGCTATCGCAGTATAGAATCCGGCGGTGGCGAGCAGTAGCCGGGCACCTCATGTCTCATTCGCCGCCTGGGATCCTGAATCTGCATATAGTGTGCCATTCATTGGATGAGGCAGTCATCACGGCCGTTCTTGAGCCATTGACCAAGCGCTCGGGAGTCCTTAAAGACTTCGATTTTCATCCGAGCAACACAGTGAACATGGATAACATACCCCCGGCATTTACAAGAAAATTCAAGCTCCCTGTCATATTCAAGGATCAACGCCAGAACTGCACAAAACCCTTTCGTTACCTCGACCTACCCACGGAAATCCAAGAGAGCATTCTCGCCAACACAGATCTTGTCACTCCTTCAAGAGAGGTATACTGGGACCTCGATGGCAAATATAGATATCATGCTGGAGGGGCTGATGGAATCTGCTGTAGTAGCGATTTGCACAAGGACTATGAACCCCAATTTTGCATGTCCTTACAGTGCAGGGAAACGTCCCGCGGTCCCAGCCATAGGCACCGCTCCCGGTATGGATGCTGCCCCCAGTGTTGGAGACCACCGCAGTCTTTGATGGTTGTAAGCCGAGCTATCCGTGAGCATGCGTTTAGGGTGCTGTGGCGGTATAACCGAGTTATTATCTACCCTTGGACAGGATATCGCCCCACCGGGTCGTCAGAGCCTGTTCCACAACAACAGATGCAACTCTGCAAGTTCATCACGACAAGCCAGGCATCGTTTCTCTTACGAAATTTGAGAAGCTTGGAACTCTGTTTACCGAACGTGGCGTTCGATGACCCGTTTAATTGCAGCGTTGACTCTGACGAGCTATCTGTCTCGAGTCCCCTGACCAACCATTGGATAACGGAGCTCCGTGACTACGCTGATGTAGAAAGGTTGACGATTACGGTCAACATGATGGCTCACGATTCAATCAGCAGAGCCACACGCACTCTGGACCCAACTCCCACGTTCTATAAATGTGGAGCGAAGTCAAAATCTGTCCTACTGTTTTCTCTCGCAACGCATATGCGTTGTCTCCAACCACTCCAGTTGCTACGCCACATGAAACGGTTCTTCGTTCGCTTGGAACCCGTATACGTCGCTCAAGAGGTCTCACAATCTCATACGTATCTCCCTCATTATTCAAGTAAATTGGAGACCATTTTGCTTAACTTGCGAAATGCGGAGGTATTGCTAGAGAAGTCGGTGATGGGTGAGGACTATGATAGTGGATTGCTTGGTAAGAGCGAGGAAAAGCCTAGCACCTGGCTTCAAAACTTTATTGTAGTTGAAAATGAATCCATCTCTACATATTGAGAGCTAGAAGAAGAATGCGGTCGAATTTTACACAGCTCTTGTTCTACCGCTGGCGGCAAATGGACTGTGCTGGGTTTTGTTAGGGACAGGACAGGTCTGGATATGCAGTAGGGCCCACTCTAAATGTGCAGTACGCAATTGCTAGCAGGCTATTTCAGCTGGCTACGACATCTGCACACTGTATACATCGAAAAACGTACTAAAATCAAGGGTTGTAAGGTATGAGGTTATCGCGAATTGTTAACCAACGCCTTTTTTAATCATATATTTCAAAAGTACAACGTTAATGAAAGTTAAATTTCACATTTCCTTAAATTTAAAATTTTATAAAAAGATAACTGTAGGTAATAAAATTAATAAAAGTATTATTATAAAAGCAATTAGTTAAAGGTTAAATGTTAAATAATAATTGAAACCTTGCAAGGTGTAAATAGTGTAGGGGAAACGCTGCAGCCTGCTGCAGTCTTCTAATTATTTCGAGACTATCTAGTCAATACATCTCACTTTCATAAGCATGCATCCGGGCATCTACCTAGCCCATCAGCTAGAGGCAGGCAGTCAGCATCAGGACCAACGTGAATACGACGTTGAACCAACTGAGCGGATAAGCACTTCACCGAATCCACTCTTAAGACTTCCCATTATTTTTCCATTTCCCGTCCTCCAACTCAGACCAAAGTATACAGTCCAATGGAAGACTCAGGCGAAGCTCAACCGTTAGGGGACCTGGCTGACATCCTTGGTGACGCAGTCATTCTGCCAGGCAGTGAAGAGTACCAACAAGCCAATGAATCATACTTTAGCGCCTCTGAGAATGAGCTTAGACCCTGGTGCATTGTGCAGCCTCACGATGTGGCAGAGGTGCAGCACTTAGTCAATCCTCTCGGGAGCTTGTAGAGTTGCCATCCGAGGCGCCGGCCACACTCCGTTTGCTGAAAACGCCAATATTGATGGTGGTGTAACAATTGATATGAGGCGACTCAAGGGGGTCACTCTGAGTGAAGATAAATCCATTGTGAAGATAGGGGTTGGGGAAACTTGGAGTGCTGTATATGCTGAGCTGGAGAAGCATGGCCTGACTACACCTGGCGGACGAGTTGGAAGGATATGGGTTGCGGGTTTTGTGCTGGGAGGTAAATTAACGTGGACCTCAGAATATTTCATATCTTTCGTTAAATTTATGCGAACCTAAGGTCGGAATAATACATGCTAACCTCATCTAAGGGGGACTGTCAATATTCTCTACATGCACTGGGTTGCGTGTGATTCAGTCACCGAATTCGAGGTTGTACTGGCCTCTGGAGAGGTCGTTCATGCAAATGGTCAAGAGAACCCGGACCTCTTCTCGGCGCTTTAAAGGCGGCCTCAACAACTTTGGCACCGTCAAGTCATTCAAAATGAAAACGATGAATTCTAACACAACCTAGGGCCGCATTACATATTACGCGTCTAGTACTTTCTCGCAGCTAGTTGAGAAAGCTTGTGACTTCGTTGAGAATGAGTCGGACTTGGATACTTATATCATGTGTAGCGTAGGCTACGGGTTTAAACAACAAGCTGTGAGCTGCGTCATGTATCATCAAAGTTGGCAATTAGTACATACTAATAGTATGATTAGTATGCATTAGTATTGCCAATAACTTCACAACCATAACATATATAAAAGCATATTGAATATCATTTTCAAGCCCTTTTCTTAAAGATTCTAACAGTTATCTTTTTATATTTTTATTATAAGTATTAGCTTAATAATCAGCATTAGTATTAAAGAGCTTTAAGCTGATTATCTATATATAACTATATCTATTATAGTTATGAAGTTATTCTAAAAGAAAGAAAATGCAAAAATACTATTAGTACAAGATTTGCCAACCCTGTGTATCACACAAAGGTAAAGGAAAATCATCTCTCGCTCCAGCTCTTCACACGCATTGAACCCCAGATTCAGCAGATGTGTAGCATGCGGATGGCGACTCAGCGTGAATTTAGTGAGGGGTTGTCTAAGTTCTCAACTGATGGAATGCGGCTGGTAGTCATCATTGTCTTCCCAGCTTTCATCGCTAACGTTGCATTATTTTAGCCAGTATTGGACAACCATAACGATTCGCGCGAAAGTATCTCTGATGGAATTATTCCACGATAAATGGTAGGAAACTCTATTCCAAATCAAAGATGCAGAAGGATTCATTTTCTCTTTTGGATTTGATCCCTTAACAAAAGCCCTACTGGAGAATTATGAAAACGCTGGAGGCAATGCTGCCGCAATCCGGCCCTCAGACGGCCCTTTATTCGTGCTACTTATTAACCCAATCTGGGCATTGCCGGAAGATGATGGGGGTATATTCAAAGCGGTGGGCGAACTCGTGACTGAGTTAAAACGTCTGGCAAGAGAAAGGGGGCTCTTACACCGTTATGTGTTCACGAACTATGGCCACTGTGGCGATCGTGCTCTGTCAGGATATAGCGAAGAAAGCGTAAAGAAGCTTGTGGCGACAAGTAAGAGGGTTGATCCTCTGGGGATAATTCAGCCGGGGGTTTCTGGCGGCTTCAAGCTTCCACCTGCAAGAGGTAGTTAGGAGGCACCTACATGTCGCAGCTATATTATCCGAATCTTGAAACCCATGTCAAAGGTACAGTATTTTAATTTTTGCATTCACACTTTATAAAGCAGCAATAACCTAACAGCAATAATCAAACAGCAATAATCAGACAGCAATAATCAAGCAGCAATAATCAAGCAGCAATAATCAAGCGATATCCACGCTCAGTTTCTCGGAAGTAAGTTGAGTGTGTATAATCCAGTCCTCAGGTGCCATGCATGGTTTCATGAAGGTCATCCTCATTGGCCAGACGTCAGACTCGGTTAAGCGGCGCAGACTACCAACAAGAAAATCCCTGCTGAATTCCATTCCGATATTTTACCTGCTTTGAGGATTACATGGATGAGATGCTAAGTGGTAATCATGCTTGTATATGGCTGAGTCCTCTGCCCGATAGGCAGGCCATGTTCAGCATTGTCATGGGACTGAGGTATATGCCTAAGAAGTACTTGACACGTCAACAGCTGACAGACCGTACATCATCTCGCATACGTTGACTATGTCTTGTATAACTTGCCTCCACCACGATTCTCACTGGCGAGTCTCCTGATACCACGTTCTTCTCAGTTACGCCCGCGTTTCTCTGTTCCTGCTGTCTCGCCTCACTACATATGGTCGAGAACTGTCACCCAGTAGAACGACCTTGGTCTCGCGTTGTGGTCCCTCTCCATATGTAGGCTTATTCGTCGAACCAGTCAATATAAAAGAGTAAGCAGGGCCTGGCGGAAGACCCGGAACGAAAGTGAGAAATGCATCAGTTCTTTGGGTAAATTAAGACTGTCGCTGCTATCTAACCACTTAACACCTGTTGGCGGCCCTATCTTACAAGCAATTACATCGATTGATGGTATACATTTGTATCTTTCCAGTGCTCAGGTGCTTTGGCCACTCTTTCTCAGACCAAATTGTCCGAGAATGTGATACAAGATAGGGGTATAAGCTTGACACTCAGAAAGTCCTTCTCCAGCAATATATTTGATGCATGATAATACCCCGGGCTTACAGACCCGCTTCTCAGCACGATGATAAAATAGTTGAGTAGTCAGTGATATGTAATTAGATGCGTTTAATATCAGGTTTCAGCTACCAAACTTGTGCCAAGTACTCAACGGCTCAAATAGGGGTATTAATAACCTATAAGTTATAAAAAATAGAGAATTAGTTAAAAATTCATAATATTAATTTTTTAATTAACTAGTTATAATAATTTAAAATTATTAATAGTTAGATATAGTTAGAATTAGTTTAATAGCGGTTTGTAAGCTTAATGTGACGTGAGATTTAGGCTGGTATGGTTTGGCAGGTATTAACCTTAATTTGAACGCCTTGAAAAATTTGCACTATAGCTAATCTTAGTTGATGATGGAGATATTTGACTTTAACTTACGTATGACGAACATGTATTATATCTGAATACTGTACGTATTGCGGAACGGAACTGTACAGCAGGGTAAACGCTTGGGCCCCTATTGATAAAGTTACGTGACCTACAATTAGCAATTCTTACGCGTATCTTTATGTGCGCCTGTACTTTGACTTTGTTCCCTTCTTACTTTCCTTCTTTAGCTTAGAATCTTCGTCCATAGCATCAATGCAGCTATGCCCTGAACCTACGATTGTGACAGTACCTAGCCATCAGCTTTTACATGTCCGAGACATAATTCCAACAGTGTGAATATTCTATACCGTGCCATGATCTGAGACTAAAGGCCATGAGCCCATAGAGCCAGTGAGAGGACACCCATGTTGTCCCTCTCTGGGTGGAATCTGTACGATTAAAGCAACATGTTTTAAGGTATAAATAGCTAGACTCATCTGCCTCTGCAACTTCAGCAACCTTCCACGATCTAGGCTTTATGTGTTCTAAAAAACAGTCTATATACCTATTCCACACTCAAAATCCCAAGAGAGCAATTACCATTTGCAACATGCTTGCCTATCAATACGTACCTACCACGTACGCTGCCACTGAGCCCGAAAAGACTCTTCCAGTCCCGGCCTGGATAAATCCAGACCTGGAACGTCTCTTTATGGTCAGACATGACCCCGGAAACTTCCGCGCGTGGGCCCAATCCCTCGTCGATCTCCCAGCAGGTTCCGTATTCGCGCGTATTAACGGCGTGACGACCGCGGAGCCTGCCTACACCAGCATTCAAATTGCCCCCAATAAACATGTGGAATTCAACTCGGACCTCAAGTTCATCAACCATAGCTGCGACCCTTCTCTTGAATTGGATACTGAGCGCATGGAATTCAGAGTGGCCTCAGGGAAACCCCTTCGGAAGGGTGACGTCCTTAGCTTCTTCTATCCCAGCTCGGAGTGGGATATGATTCAGCCATTCGAGTGCTGGTGCAAGGCTGGGAATGATAAATGCTTTGGCCAGATCGCGGGGGCTAAGAATATGGATCCCATGCGACTGGCTGAATATCATCTGAACGCCCATATAAAGAAACTCCTTTCCGAACTACAAATTCAGGGGAAGCCCACCCCGGAAAAATGACAGATCCCGCCGCTAATTAATCTGGGATCGACTACTGGGGGGGGGGAGGGGTTATGACTTCTCCTCGCGCAGAATGACAGTTGAGGGTAGGGGGTGGAAGACTGTGTGTGTATGGATTTTTTCAACAGTGCAAAAAGCGTATTCAACATCGTTACGCTTGAATCTATTATGGTTTTACATTCTCTATCTCGAAATATGAAGCATAGCCTCAAATCTATTCGCTGCGTAGTTTTGCCCTCATCTTTTATTCTCTGGAGATTCCGAGCATGTCCTAACTAGGTGGGATTTTATCTCACAGGTAATTGAGCGGTGTGCCGAATAGTAATACGATCCCCGGACCTTAGTTTAGCCGCTCCTTAACTCCACCTGAGTATGACATGAATAGCTCGGTGTTAGGCGATAGAAGCACTGTCTTTTGAAGGCCAGCGCAGTGGCGGATATAACTAATGAGGCCGAAAAGTAACAAAGGAGAGGCGAGTCTGCAGAGACTGAGCAAAATGGACAGTCTATGAATAAGTCCACAACACAGATGCTAAATCCTCTACGAATTCGCTACGAAGCTACGAGTTTAAGGGAACTGAAATATCAGGTGCTAGCTATGCTCACTCTACCAATGTAACTTTCGATCTCGCCATAGCTACAGACATTGCGGTCAAAAGTATTCATCATTGACTAGATTGCCTACCTACAGTGTAAGGATTTCAAGGCTTCTAGTCTGCCAGACCGCCATCGGCTCGACCTAAACATAATACTAAGCTTATAGGCCGTTAGTAGACCGCGACCAGCGTATTACCAACTGTATTAAGCTGTCAACAATCAACAGCTTCGGTTAGTTCACGGCTTAACCAGTGAAAGTGTTTCTATTTACACTATGTTACGTTGCCAAGGATGATGAATACTTTTGGCCGCAACCTCCGTACCTAGGTACGTATACCACTGATCTGACACAACCCCTGAACCAGTGGTTTGTGCGACCATCTAGGACGTTCGAACTGAATCTTTCCCATGATGCAAATTTTCACCCCGGGGGCAAAATCAAACTAAACCGGCCACGTACGCTTAGCCAGGGCCCAGGGAGAGTCAGACAGTGGTAAGCTCGGGCATTTTATGCGTTAGGAGAAGATTGCGGCACAAGTGCTTACAAGATTATCCGAAAGAATTACGTCAATTATGAAGGCATAGGTATAGATTACATAGTCTTATGTCTGTTTCGACTCTGTACTATTTAAGAAGTAGATAATTCCCTGTTCGTTGTACGTTGTCAGTCCCACAGCTTCGGTAGCCTTCCTCTCGTCAAAGCCACCGGCTCTCCTTAAATTTACGCTTCTATTATTCTCGACACATCACTGTTCCCTTATCAAGACTTCGACATGTCTGTCATCGATGTGGTTGTTTCACCTGGAGTCGTACCTCCACCAAGCAAGGAAACAGCACTTGATGATAGTCTCTCGAGCACCGAGACTCCAGTGGAAGCTGTGTCTTTGGAAGAAGATAGCACGCAGACCTATGTTTCTCGGCCGCGAGCATATGCTATCATATGTATCCTTTGCTTAGTCACGTTCATAGCTAGCGTGTCGAATGGTTTACTCACTTCGTCAATTCCGACAATTACGCGGGACTTGTCCATACCATCGAGCGGCTCATACTTGCCCCTCTCGGTCTACGGATTGACAAGTGGCGCGTCACTCCTGGTTTCCGGCTCTATAGCAGACGCGATAGGCTCAAGGGTCGTCTTCTTGGTCGGTGCTTTGTTGCAGTCGGCTTTCATGCTTGGCTGTGGCTTGGCTCGAACGAGTATACAGTTGGTTATTTTCCGAGCCCTACAGGGCATTTCGATTGCGCTCTGTCTACCTACGACGACCGATATCCTGTCTAATGCTATTTCACCCGGTCGTCTCCGCAATATAGGATTTGCCTGCACTGGCCTTGGGCAGTCTCTGGGTTATTCAGCCGGCCTGGTACTCGGTGGTATCTTTGCGGATACGATTGGATGGCGAGTGGGTTGGTATATAGCCTCAGGAGCGTCATTTTTGCTCTTCCTGTTAGCCATTTACCGGCTCCCAAGGGGAAATTTCGGGCGGCCTAGAGCCTTGTCCAACCTAGGCACCAAGATTGACTGGGTGGGAGTTATCATTATTTCTGCCGCTCTTGCTCTGCTCGCATATGTTCTGGGCGAACTGTCGGGGTCAACGAGCGCCATACGTGCACCTAAGAACATCGTACTTCTCGCAACCAGCTTAGTCCTGTTTCCTGTCTTCGTCTTTTGGATGCATATTGCTGCCAAACAGAAGCGAGTGGTCCTTATTCCCAACCATCTTTGGAAGCAGCTGTCGTTTGCAAGCATTTGCGTTATGGTGATGCTGTCATACGGGGTTCTGCAAACTATGGAGCTCTTTTGCACGCTGTTCTTTCAAAATCTACAGCAGGTAAATCCCTTGCAGTCGTCCCTTCAATTGCTGCCTGGCCTTGTCGTTGGGTCCATTATCGGACTGTCAACGGGCGCTTTCGTACACCGGCTATCGCCAAAATATATTATTTTTGTGTCGTCATTGCTCTCTTCTGGCGCGTCGGCAATCATGGCCAACGCAAGGCCAGAGTGGCCATACTGGTGGGCATCCTTTCCTGCACAACTTCTACAACCGGTAAGCAATGAACTTTACCAATCTGACTTCTCCATTGGATCCCGGGCAAATACTTATGTTTGAGTGGCACAAAGGCTTCGGCAGACGTGTTATTCTGCGTCGGGGTGATAACAGTAAGCGAAGTGTTTCCCCGCGACATGCAGTCCCTTGCTGGGGCTGTTTTCAACACTGCTGCTCAGCTTGGAACATCCCTTGGCCTAGCGCTTACAAGCTTGCTGTCTGAGAGCGTAATGCACACGGCTGAGTGGCACGGAGATCAGATGTCGGCCGCTTTAGAAAAGGGGTATTCCGCCGCCTTCTGGCTTGCGTTCGGCTTGTTGTTGTTTGTATGTGCTCTTGCCGTGATAGGATTGCGCCGTTTCGGGCGGGTTGGGCTTAAACAAGAGTAATGTTGTACCAAAGGTCGGTGACTGTTCCCATTGCTGCACTTTGTCCGAAATCCAGAAGGAAGCCTGCCCGTGACAGTTAAACTGAGAACGCGACCTACGCAATTGTATGTAATTTCGCCATTGGCTGACCTTCTCCCCCCCAAAAGTGCACGATTCGTGTCGCTGACACCAGACGGGGGCAAATCAGGGAATTTAGTCTGCTCGTCCTGCATGTAGGATGATGGTGACAACGACTGGGCTATTCAAATTCAGTTGTTGAAAACATTTAGTCTAAGCAGATTGCTTACCCGAGGAGGCACGACTTACCGGTATCTAGAGGTATAGAATCATGAAACATGCTGATCAAGTAACGGCAGCGAAGGGTAGACGTTAACCTTTGCTACTTTCCTGATGAATCTAGGGAAGTCGTGCGTCTATAAGAATCTTGACATGTTTCTCCTTCTCCTGGAGCAGTGCTTGAAACCCATCTTCCACCACACGTGTCATAGTAGTCTTACGAGTGATCATATTATCAACATTAATCGAGCCATCCCCAATCGCCCTGATAACGTTTTCAAAGTCATCCCTACTGTAACTACACGAACCCGTGATCGTCTTCTCACCGTGTAGAAGGTCGTTAAATTGAAATGGGACGGCTTCGTCCCATAGCGCCACGTTGACAACTCGACCTCTGGGCCGAGCTGCCTGAATGGCAGACCGGATACTCGAAGCAACGCCAGCGCAGTCCATCGCAATGGCAGGTCCCACCCCGTCACATAGCTCTTTGCACCTGGCGACTACATCCTCCTCCCGGGGATCAAGGGTGACAGTGGCTCCAAACATTTCAGCCAACCTCCTACGTTCTGGGGTGATATCGACCACGATGATGTTCCTCGGTTGGCGAAGCTTGATGCATTTAAGCGCCGCCAAGCCTATGGGCCCTGCACCCATGATCACAACATCGTTGTGGGCGGAAATATTGGCCTGTGAAACAGCATGCCATGCAACCGCGAAAGGCTCGACGAGAGCTGCACATATAATTAACTCGGGTAGGGAACATTACTATTGCACCTACTAACCTCCAATATCAGATGGCACGTTATCTGGGAGTTTAAAGACATATTGGGAATCAACAGTGACGAAATCTGATAGTCCACCGCCCCCTCCCATCACTGGTGATTATTATTAGCCTGCCTTGAGAGAAACGCATGGATCTTAGGGGGAGCTATGAAGTGCTTAAAATGATCTTGTACACTAGGCGAATTAGTAAGAAAGACTCACAGCCGAGAAATCCAAACGAAGTACAGCAGTTCTCAGCACCGCCTCTGCAGGGGATACATTGTTCGCAGCAGAGAGTGGGCTGTACTACGACTCGATCCCCAACGCTCAGTGAGCCGATAGCCTGTGAACCGACTTCCACAACGTCGCCAGAGAACTCGTGGCCAAGGGTCACAGGCCATGTCTCGCCCGTTAGAGGATGCGGCGTTTCTTTGAAGGGAATTGCTGTAGGAGACATGTATGCGTGCACGTCAGATCCGCATATGCCGCACCATGACGGCTTGATCTTGACCTGGTGGGGGCGACACTCGGGCTCTGGGATATCATGTTCGAGACGAACGTCGTATGGGCCGTGGTATCTTAACGCTCTCATGATTGCTGGCAAGTGGGTGAAAATTCTTGGTGGAATGGTGAGAAAGTGAGTAAGGGGGATCTACATAATACTGTTTATTATGTATACGATCATCTCCAGGACTTGCTTCTATGACCTTCAATAGAGTAATACCTATCGTGATAAAAAAGGATGGTTTGGCTGAGAACTACCGGTACACCATTCTGGAAATAGACTAGATCTACTCGGCGGAAAACATTAAGCACCACCGAAAGGCGGGGATACGCAGTGGGTGATGGCGGCGGGTTTTTCGGTTCTGATAAACGAATTGATTGCCAAAGGGTTATTATTGATGTTGTAGAGTAGAAGTTCTACGGTAGTCACTAAAGGAATCCACTGTAAGGGGTAATATAGCCACGCCCACCGTACCCGCCAACAGTTCTCTTGTAATAACCGCATTATTACCATGGATAATAGGAGGAAAAGACAGGCTCCTAGGATGATGTGACACTATGAACTTCTTGCACCGCATCAGATGTGCGGGGATGAGTGAGGGAAAGACACCGGGAACTGTGGGGGAGTGTACGGAAGCGCGATCTGTTGCGGGGCCGGGCGGGAATGTACCCGCAGACGGCTCTACGTACTATAGGTAGGCTGGATTCATCATCGCCCTCCTCGTGTGCGAGAGGGATACGAATCATGGGTCGAATGAGAGGGTCAGTCAGCTACTTGGCGAGTTCATCAACGGGTTCCTGGCACTAGGATGTGACGCGATGTTGGACCACTGATAGCTACTTATGCCCTGTGGACTGTCTAGTATTCTCTTTTGGGTAAAATAGCAACATAGGTATCACGTCCTTGATCTCTGTTTCTCATCTCGATGGCGCGACATCTGCATGATCGAGGACAGAAGAATGATTATGAAGATTCCAGCAAGGTACAAAGATACCTTTACCTCTGCCGGTCGCGTGCTCCTGCATCATGACAGTCCGGGGAAGAGCCGGGTCTTCAGCCCCCACATTTTCAATCGGAACAGGCAGCCAATTAATCTTTAACTTGTCTTTACCTCATTCACCAGGTCAAGTCCCGTGCCTGAGATCGATCGACGCCGTGACCTTAGCCTCATTCTCATTCCACTACGACGACGACGACGACTCTCCTATTTGGCATCAGAGAAGGCATTCCACACACGCAGAACACAGGTATACACGGGCTCACTCTTTTGTCAGTGTGTACACCGACCACAAACCCTTCTCCAACTCGCCATTCCCTTCCCTCCCCTCCCCAGCTTGGGAATCAACAGCCACGACGACGTAGAAAACATCAAACACAACATCCCAGGTGCCTGCGTGTGCACGCTGCTTTCTTCATCATGGCGCCTCCCGCCGAGATCACCATTCCCACGACGTCTCTCTACACGCCTCCCGACGGATCCAAGCCCTACACACTCTACAACATCACCATGAGGCTTCCCCTGCGTACCTACGTCGTCCAGAAGCGATACTCCGAGTTTGCCACTCTGCACAGCGCCCTCACATCCCTCGTCACCGTCCCGCCTCCCGCTCCCCTACCAGCCAAGTCGTGGTTCAAATCCACGCGAAACTCGCCAGAATTGACCGAGGACCGCCGCAGGGGCCTCGAAGCCTACCTCCGCGCCATTGCTGAATCCCCCGACCGCAGGTGGCGCGACACTCCCGCCTGGCGCACCTTCCTCAATCTCCCCAGCCTCAACAGCGCCTCCAACAGTGCCGCGAGCGTAAGGGCTGGCTACGGCATCCCTAACAGAGATGCCGCCAATGTCGCCGCCTCTCAGGACCCCGGCACCTGGCTCGACTTGCACGCAGAGATGAAGAGGGACTTCCAGGAAGCTCGCCGTTGTCTAGCGAGACGAGACGCTGCTACCGAGAACGCTGTCGCCCTCGAGGCAGGATCAGCCGCGAAGAAGGCGCTCGTCAAAGCGGGCGGACTGCTGAACACTTTGCGCGACGGGCTGAAGACCATGGAGGACGCGAAGCGTTTAGGTGATGGCGAGATCCGCCGAAGAAAAGATCTACTCGCTGCGGCACGCGTCGATAGGGAAGACCTGGATAAGCTTAGCTCTACCATCTCCGCCACGGCTAAATCCGCCGCGCGAGGAGGCGTGCCCTCGACGGCGGACAAGGCTGCGCTCATCGGAAACGCGGCGACGAAAGGGCGCGGAAGAGTCCTTGGCGCACCGCTGCCGGAAACCGAACAGACGAGGGAACTGGATAACCAGGGCGTCGCGCAGCTCCAGCGACAGATGATGCAGGAGCAGGATAGCGATGTTGACGCGCTGGCCAAGATCATCAGGCGCCAGCGGGAAATGGCCGAGGCCATTCATGTCGAGGTCGAGGAGCAGACGAGGATGCTTGATGACGTCAATGGACAGGTCGACGTCCTTGCGGGCAAAGTCAAGGTTGCGAAGAACCGCGCCGGCAAGATTTCGTGACTGGAAGCCGTGGCCGGACTTGTTGCGGTGGGCATTCTCGTGTCTTTGAATATGCTCGTTGGCGCTGTTGATACTTTGCGAGGGGTGGTTGATTGGGCTGCTTGGTGTGTTGATTTGTTGCTGCAGGCCGAGTAGTTGAAGTCTCTCTTCATACCTACCTTCCTTGGGTTTGAGGCAGAGGGATGGATTGAAGGGTTTATGCGGAGGGGTTGGATGTATATCATCATCCTCGACTTGAGGCTTGGGCTCCTGGGCGGCAACTGTATCAATTTGTTTACCTGACTCATCTTTACTGCATAGGCAAGCGATGGATTGTTTCTTCATTTTTTTCTACCTCTGGATTATATGCATGGAACAGGACCTCATCCATTTTCCTTTCCCTGGTCGTTATTGCTATTGAAGTCACGCTGGCTGACTGGGCTCCGGTGCGAATGTTCTATAAGTACATGATACCAATAGATTGTTTATCGATTTATATGATTCGCTTGGTTCATATAGCTAGCTATATGAATAGCATTTGATATCCTACGTGTGATTGTGATGAGATGGTTTTGGATGTACGGCGTGTCTGACGGTAATGGAGATATCTAGTGGCTGGATTGGGCGGTGTTGGTCTGTTTGCTATACCTACGATATGATAGCCTCAAATGTACTTGGTGTAGATTAATGCACCGGAATGTGTGCTTCCTGTCTGTGACTACCTAGGTAGGTATCCAAGAAAGCGAGCTGAGAGAATCCAACTCTCAGAAACTCAAAACACCTCTTGAGCCTCGCAGGTTACGGGCCGGGTCTGCATGCCTAGATAGGTAAATCATCCTTGTTCAACTTTTCAGCCATTATAGGTGTTACTATGATAAAGGCACCAGAGGCTCACGTACAGTAGGTACTGCCTCGTCATTTCACGAGATTCCCGGATACTACACATTAAGAGACAATTCGATATTGTAGATTTTAAATTGAATTAAATATGTTTATCATCTCATATAGGGCTCAGTATGTTATGAGAACCTATGGAAATACCTGTCACACGTTTTGGCGAGATTTACCTATGTGATATTTCTTTCTACTGATGTATTAGAGACCAGGGTCTGTCTGCCAAGCTTTGACATCATTGCTACCTACCTGTCTTTTACACCCTTTCTTTATGAATTACCGCATTAATCCAACTACATAAATCTTAAGAGACTTTACGTGAAGCATTTCGGAATCCGGAAAAAATATACCTAGGCAGTAAGACAATCATGTCATAATCAGCTGTTGTTGTATTCGTTGTCAGGGCCCGTGGGGTGCCACCGGAAGGCGGGGAGGGCGGGAGATCTCAGACTTTATGCAGGACACGCAATGCAAAAAAGCGGCGGGGTTTCTTTCGTTTATCGCTATAAACGGAAGCATTGACGTCGTCTCGTTCTCGTCCCTCCATATGCCGGGATATGCTGTTCGCTTGCGATTCAGATTTCTATTCGATTCGTGTCGTGTCGTGTCGTGTCGCTCAGGTGCCAAGTTACATCTGCATTATTTGCTTACTTTGGGTCCCGTCCTTTCTCTGTATTGGAGACCTGGTCCTGGTGGCTGTGCGTGCGCAATTGCTTGCATGGCATAACATACACGTACGTACCGTGTAGCAGCTGGAATCGAATCGTTCGATTCGCATTGAATCTGATTCGGTGGCCTTCGTTGACCTTCGATGAGTCTAATGCGCTTGGACTAGGTAGTGAGCCGCTTGCATTTTCCGAGAATTGAAAATGGTCGTCGAAGATAACCCGTTTGTTCGATTCAAGAACCATATTGATAGCAACATACGGCGTGGTTGGGATGTTCTCGTAGGCTCGGTCTCGCCAACTTTGCCTACTTCATCACCTGTATCATCGCCACAACATACAGGAACGACATCAACGACCGCTACAACTCCGAATTCAGCAACATCTTCATCAATTTCACCGCCACTGAGCTTACAGCCAAAGATGCCTGACTCTTCTTCATCTGCATCGGACCACGCGTCTACCGCCGCCATGTCTGATCATCACCACAATGCTTCCACTGCGCCCACTTCACCAACTTCACCTACTACACCCACCTCCCCTACCTACCCCGCCTCTCCTACTACTCCTACTCCTGATCCTGAAGAAACCACCCCACACGGCGTCCACGACTGGGCCGTCCGCTCCCCTTACTCTCCCTTCAGCCTCCAACACTTACGCCAGCCCACGCCCAACGACGCTCCGCGGGGGTGTGAAGGCACCTTCACCTTCCGCGATGCCTTCGAGGATCTCCTCGTCACGGGCTCCGGCGCGCCGCTATCCATGTCGCGCACGCCGGGGTGGAAGAAATGTCTTTCCTCAAGAGACACCAGAGATAGGACGCGTCTTCGCGTCGGAGGATTCGGAGTAGAGCGCGGGGAGAGAGGTGATAGAGTGGACTCGGTGAATTGGGTGTCGGGTCTAGGAGGCATGGGGCTCTGGGATGCGTATTTCGATGTCAAGAAGAAAGGACGGCCTGTGTATAGGGACGACTGGGAGGAGTTTCGCGAGCGTGGTGCGCCTTCCAGAGTCGTTGTTGACGGGGAAGATGAGAGGGAGAGGAGGATTGGGTTCGGATTCGGATTGGGCTCTGGATTCAGCTTTGGCGAGAGGGATAGGGAGAGACACAGGGCGTGGGAACACTCTTGGAGACGTCGTAGCGAGCAACAACAACAACGTACGGAAGAAGCTGAGTTCGAAGACGAGCTGTACGATGCCTTTCGGGTTTCCTTTGGCGGGAAGGAGGATGGGATGAAAGTAGGATTCACGGCCGCTGTTGATGCGGATGGAAAGAAAGATCTGAAGATTATTACCCCGGGAAGCGAGGATGGGGAGAAAGACAAGGAAGAGACCAAGACCATCGTCTACCCAGACGGAAGCAAACGCGTGCGAACCATCGAGCGCAAAGAAACCGATGGCAAAGAAGAGGTTAAGACCATCGAGTGCGTGTACGACAAACACGGCAATCTCGTCTCGCGGAGCAAAGGACTTGCGAGGACCAGGTCTTGGGAGGGGGATTTACCTGGTGGGAGTGGAAATGCGGGTGCGAGCTTCTCTTACAGCTGGAATAAGACCACTGATGGAGAGGATGGGGATAGGGATGGGGAAGATGCGGAGGGGAGTGAAAGGAAGGATGAGAATGGGAAGAATGGGTGGTTTTGGAAGCGCTGAGTCGGGATGGGCGGACGCACGGACTGATTTTCCCTTCTTGCCTTGGGTTGATAGCGTTTGGTTCTTACTGGTGTTCGGGACTCGTGTGTCATGGTATGGTATGGCAAGATATGTATGGGTGGCTTCATGTGCCATCATCACTTTGCCCTGGGTTTCGGTTTGCGGAAAAGGGATCACCCTCAGAATGAAAGTTCGATGACCAAGTCAATCAATCATGATATCCAATTACAGGTTTCTCTGCATCCATTTGTGAATTTTGCATCGTGCCTTGTAAAGCACATAAGTGATATCTTAAGTATCTGATATACTCTTCCTAACTATGAACGACCTTTCGCCTTCTTCTTCCGCGTCATCCTTTTCCGTGCTATTATTTTCTGTTGCAGTGCTTCTTTGGCGTCGCTGTTCTGACTTGCTGCCTTGACAGTATCGTCAGGTCTGCCTTGATCTCTGCCAAACTTGCCTTTGCCATTCTGTCCCTGCCATTTCCCCCTGGACACTGAGAAGTCTTTACCCTTGGGTAAGAATCTCGAATTATTCCTTTCGTCCTTCTCGCCCGCATGTTCTTGACTATATCCTGACTGATATGCACCAGTCTTGGCTTGCAGCTCCTTGCGTCGAGCCACAACTTGTGCATTTTCAATCGCAAACTCGACAATCAGGTGTTGCGTCTTGCCGTCATCGGTCTTCACAGCGTGTCCGTTTAACCACCGCAGGCCCATGAGCGCCCATCTGTGCGATGTGTATTCGATGAAACCATATCCACGACTCTTACCCGCACCATCCGCTTCAGCCACTTTGGAGCCTTCCTTGTTCTCGAACATGATCTTCGTTTGCTTCACAATACCCTTGCCTTTCTCCTTGCGCCGGCGTTCGGCCTCTTTATCCTCGTCACCACCTCGAGCCTTTTCTTCTTTCGACAGTGGTTCACGATGCCCAGCTTTGACATCGCTTGCGAACCCAACAACAGCCTCGCGCGCTAAGGCTTTGAGTCCCTTCGAATCAAGATTTCGCGGGATATTGCGCACGGCGAGACGAGTCAGACTGATGTGAAGGCTTGGGTTGCTTTGGATGAGTTTCTTCCGCTGGGCGGCACTCTGTTCGCGGATCTTCACTTCGGACGGTGCAAGCATATTGAACATGGGCGAGCCACTTGGAATGGCACCCTCAGACAACAGGTACAGTCGGCGCTTGTCTTGATTTTTGCCTTCCCGGGCAGCGGCACCTGACTCGGTAAGGCGGCTTGCTTCGTCTTTACTCACAGCCTGAGAGATTTGTAACACACGGCCGTCGATAGTGTATTTACCACCCTCGTCAGCTGTTTCGTTTTGCAAGATTGATTTCTTATTGGGTATGGCGGATTGCTGGGGTCGCGGAGCCCCTTTTAAGCAGACTTTGAATTCGTCTTCATTCGCAAAACAAGCGAAACCCGTACCGGCTGGACGATCCGTTGCCTTGTCCCATACCACTCTTGCGTACCTTATTCTGCCAAATTGTTCGAAGTGGGCTTTGAGTTCTGCGTCTGTGGAAGAGAAGGGAAGATTCCGGATGAATATGGTTGTCCGATTATCCGTGGTTTGTGGTTTTGCTTGAGAAACGGGAGCACCGCCTGAAGCAGCATCATCGTCGTCTGATAGGGGCTCATCCTCATCCTCACCCTCTCTGTCTTCGTCTTCATCCGCATCACTGGGTTCATCTTCGAGATTCTCCATATGATTTTTCATGAAATTCCTCAGATCTTCATCTTCTTCCTCCTTCTCCTCGTCATCTTTCTTGTCCTCCTCACTAGTCTTATCATCTTCATCATCCTCTTCATCATTATCCTTGGTCTCCTTCGACTCATTTGGTTTGCTTGTGTCCTTCTTTTCGTGTTTCTGCCACTCATCTTTCGAGACGGCCCAATCTACCGATACAGTTCTTCCGTCAACGACTTTCCCATTGATACCCTCCATAGCTGCCTCGGCGTTTTTCCTTCCGCGCATTGTGACAAATCCAAACCCGGATAGTTTGCCCTTGTGTTGGGGGATATCGGCATACTTGACGAGACCGTAGCTGCGGAACAGCGCAGCCAGCTGATCGGAGTGCTTGATGCTCCATGGCAGGTTCCTTATGATCAGCTTAGGGGCTTTGCGGGCCTCGGCGAGAGCAGCTCGTCTGTCTTCCTTCTTGGCGGCGGCATCATCGGCAGCAGCACCGGCCTGGCGATGTCTACTCTCGGCAATGTCGAGGGATATCGGCCGGCCGTCTACTTTCTGGCCCTGCAGCTGCTCCTTGGCGGATTGGGTATCCTCTCCGTCGGTGAAGGTAACAAAGCCAAATCCGCGGGACAATTTGGTCTGGGGATCGATGACAACAGTAGCGTGTTTGACGGGGAAGTGCTGAGAGAAGAAATCGGTCAATTTCTCTGTGGTCGTGTTAGGAGCTAATCCTCGGACGAAGAGTGACCGGCTGTCGACTCGGGCCTTCTTGGACGGACGGTCGCCAACAGCATCAGATGATGCTGCTGCCTCAGCAGCCAATCGCTTAGCCTTTCCCATGTTGGCGAAGGACAAGAGCTGGCCGTGCTTGATTTAGATTCAGTAGTCAATAGAGCTCGAGGCTGCTTGACGATCAAAAGTACTGGTCGCAACATCAACATTGGAAAAAATAAAGTGGGGTTATACGATAACGGCTCGATCTCACTATCGATTGCCTAGTCTGGCCAGATGCGGGTATTGTGGCTGAGGCTCTCAGGTCGAGCAGAATCGAGTAGTTGATGTGGCGTAACAGCAGTGGCTTAGGCGCGGGGAAGACAGGCTCTGATAGGCGTTGTCCCACCAGCCCACAGGGCACGTAAATAAACGCCCGCTTAGATAGAACGCGATACAACAATACAATGGAAACAGGCCGAGTCGCAACTTGTAGGGCGGCTATCCACGATTATCCACGACTATCACGACTGTAATACTTGAAATAGCCTTGCGATTGAACATTGCGCTTGGTCAGCCATTTTCATTTAGACCCTGTCCAACTCTTTGGGCATCTTTGGTCTACTCACGTTGTTTATTATCCCCGCCCAATCGCAAGCCGAACTCCAGTTGCGGTACACATTGTTTCTCAACCCCGATCATCGAGAGAAAGTTCAGAGAAAGTCGCATACAATACAGAGATAAGCAATACAAGTAAAAGCACAAGTAACAATACATCTGCTACAATCATGCCAGCCAGGGTATCCTCGCGCTCTACGCGGGGGTCGGGTCCCGCCAGCAAACGAGCCTCGACAACATCGCGCGCCTCGTCATCCAATGTCGACATCCCGGAAGAGGCTCCCGACAACAGTCTACGGCATCAAGTATGCGCCGTATTCCGCGACGCCCAGAAGACCACCGCCACACACCGCAAGTTGGCAGTAACGCTGCGCAAGATTCACGAGGCATGCTGCTACGAGCCTACGCGCCCGAACAAACATGCCGACGCCGCCGACGACTTCGACGAGTCCGACTTCAACGCCGAGTTCACGCGCTGTGTCTTCCGCATCATGCCTGTCAAGAAGAGCGAGGGCGTCGGCGACCGCACCATTCGCTTCATCGGACTCTTCCTGCGACACGCCAATGACAAGGACAACGAGCTGCTAGGCGAGACCGATGCCGATGCGAGCACCATGCCCGAAACGCCCAGCAGTCGTCTCACTACCGAAGTCATGGAGGCCGTCCTCCCCCTGCTAGCTTCCAAGGACAAGTTTGTTCGCTACAGGTCGACACAGCTGATTTCTCACATCATTAACTCTCTCGACGCCATCGACGACGACTTGTTTCAGAAGCTGCGTCAGGGCCTCTTGAAGAGGATCCGCGACAAAGAAGCTGTCGTGCGCTCCCAGGCTGTACTGGGCCTTGGCAGATTAGCCGGCAACCAGATAGAAGGAATGACAAATCCAGAGGAAAGCGAAGACGATGCCGAGACAGGCTTGCTCGAGAAACTCCTCGAGGTCTTACAGAATGACCCTAGTGCCGAGGTCCGGCGCTCTCTCCTTGTCAATCTCCCCATTCTCCCCGCCACTCTTCCCTACCTTCTCGAGAGAGCAAGAGACCAGGATGCCGCAACGCGCCGCGCCGTCTACGCCCGTCTGCTCCCTGCGCTTGGTGATTTCCGTCACCTGTCGCTTTCCATGAGAGAGAAGCTTCTACGATGGGGGTTAAGAGACAGAGATGAAAATGTTCGCAAGGCTGCTGGGAGATTATTCCGCGAGCGTTGGATCGAGGATTGCGCTGGTGTCACCCAGCCCGAGGACGGCGAGGCTCCGCCTGAACCAGCAGCCCCAACCCTGGACGGTCTACTCGAGCTTCTGGAACGCATCGACGTAGTCAACTCGGGCGTCGAGAATGGCGTGGCCCTGGAGGCCATGAAGGGGTTCTGGGAAGGTCGTCCAGACTACCGGGACGCTATGGATTTCAATGACAAGTTCTGGGAGACGTTGAGTGCTGAGTCTGTTTTCGTTGCCCGAAGCTTCAACGATTTCTGCCGAACCGAAGGGAACGGGAAATACGAGGCTCTTGTTGAGGAAAAACTACCCGAAGTGACTAAAATAGCTTACTTCCTGGAGCGGTATCTCAACGTTATGATCGAAGCCATCCAGAGGGTCAACAAGCAAGACAACGTGGAAGAGGATGAAGAAGAAGATACGGTCGAACAAGAATTCATCGTCGAGCAGCTACTCCACATTGTCTTGACCTTGGACTACTCGGATGAAGTAGGCAGGCGGAAGATGTTCGCGCTTCTGCGACAAGCTTTGTCCATCCCGGAATTACCGGATGAAGTCACTAAGCTTACCGTTGAAGTATTGCGAGACATATGTGCCCCAGATACCGCCGGAGAAAAGGAATTCTGCAGCGTGGTTCTCGAGGCCGTTGCCGATGTCCACGATGCGATCGTTGACGATGGCGCCAACGGCGACGACGACGAGAGCTTCCACTCGGCTCGTTCAGAAGTTAGCGGTGACAGCACTCCCACTAGAAAGGGGAAGAACACCAAAGACGCAGAGATGAGTGAGGAAGAAGCTCGTGACAAGGCCATCAAGGAAATCATGATCAACATGAAATGCCTGCATATCGTACAGTGCATGTTATCGAATGTAGAGGGAAATCTACAGCAGAATGATCATCTAGTCTCTATGCTTAACAACCTCGTCGTACCCGCTGTACGCAGCCATGAGGCACCTGTTCGAGAACGCGGACTTGTTTGTCTTGGTCTATGCGCTCTGCTAGACAGACCTCTCGCTGAAGAAAATCTCACGCTGTTCATGCATTTCTTCAGTAAAGGGCATGCAGCCCTTCAGATCACCGCTCTGCAGATTCTAACTGACATTCTAAATGTACATGGTGCACAACTATTGTCTTCGAACCCGACACTCCTCAAAGTCTACGTCAAGGCTCTGAGGTCGGGATCCCGAAACCCTGAAGTCCAAGGTGCTGCCACCGTGGCCGTATCCAAGCTCCTTCTAGGCCGCGTGGTTACTGACGCGGAGACGTCGAGCGAGTTACTCAAGACCCTCATCGTCGCGTACTTTGATCCCTCGACGGCTGGGAACCAGAGCGTTCGACAGGCGCTGAATTATTTCCTTCCTGTGTTCTGTTACTCGCGTGCCGAAAATCAGGATCTCATGCGCTCTGTCGCTCTCGATACTCTGCATGCTTTGTACAATATCCGAGAAGGTATTGATGATGACGAGATGGATGTCGATGACGAAATGGCCAGCCTGAATACCATTGGCGCGTGTCTCGTTGATTGGACGGATCCCAGGAAGTGCTACATGCCTGGTGTTCCGATGGATGCGGACCGAAAGAATGTCAATGGGGATGTACATCTTGATTTTGCGGCTGATATTTTGGAGAAATTGAATGGGAATGCGAGTAGTAAGTATATGTCCCGCCCTCAGTCTCCTATCCAACAATACCCAACAATATCATCAAAAGAGAAGAAAAAGATGTTACGAGATAGTGGCTAATGTCGAGATAATGTAGAAGAAGAGAAAAAGGTCATTGCACCTCTCTTCGGCAAATTATATATATCCCCGTCCTCCTCAGAGGATAAACTTCGCAGTCTATACGAAGACGTATCAGCGGCCGTTGAAGAGAACCTTCTCAGTGATGCCACGGGCCGCAACGCGCTGTACAAGATCCACGTCAGTCTAGGCAAGATTGTCAATTCCCTGAATGACGGAGCGGATAAATTGTCGAGACGAAGCCGGAGTGTCTCGGTTGTTACTGGGACGAGCGCGGATCGGTCGGTGGCGGGCACTGATGATGGCGGTGAGGATACTGTAGTTCTTGCGCGCAGAGATGGGGATTCTACTGTGCTGAAGGATGTCGTTGAGGAAGACGAGGGTGAGGAGGAGGATGATACGGTGAAGTTGGAGCCGGATACGAGTGGGAATACGGTTGTGAAAGGGAGTAGAGATGGTGATGGTGATGGCGAAGATGACCTTGTTGAGGAGCTTTTGAGTGATGACGAGGATGCGTGAGGGATGGAATCGTGGTTTGGTGAGGAACTGTCCTGTCTTGGCCATGATAAATGAGAGATGATGCATGAACTGGTTTTGCCATGAAGGCTTGTTTGCTGTTTTGGTGTCGTGCTTTCTTTTCACTCTTGCTAGCTACTGTAGTATAAGCGTCATTGTCGAACAAATGGATGTTTAGAGTCAGTCAATATACCCACGCCTCATAGGACTTGTTGGCCTTACTCATTTCATGGTATTTGCTTTATGTATGTCTAGTATTCACGTACTTTCCAATTGTTTTCTCCAAGGATGAATCCTTCGTGCTTGCTCGAACAGTAGGGCTAGATTAACCGCTGATTATGCTCTACTTCTAGTCTCGATGGCAAGTAAGATATGAGCTAAATGAGTGAATGTATGAACGAAAGTATCAAACCCAACTTGGTTAATCCTAGATAATCAGCAATTCTACCTCCCCCTACATCTCAATTTCTTCTTCCCCTTGCTCTCCTTGCCCTTGTCCGTTTCCTCTTATAAAGTATTTGCAGCCTTGCAATCGGCCTTCTCCTTTCCCCCCCAACCCCTTCACTCCCGTCGCTTAAGATATTCGTCAATCAGTTTACCCACATGGGCAATTTCCAGTCTAGCATCGTGCAGCGCGGTCTCCAGCGCTGCGCTGTCAGTGTCAGGTGGTAGACTGTTGACTACCGCCGACAGTTCCGCCATAGCATTTTTCGCTTTCTCGACAGGGGCAGAGAGATCTTGGCTTAGACTTGTGATGCGCCGTGGGTTATGACGACGAAGATGGAGGGATAATTCTTCAGGAGGCTGATGTGTCGCGTCGAGTTTTGATGGATGATTGCCAGAATGAGAGTTCCGGGAAGTATTGTCTAGGTTAACGGATGTTGCACGGCTTGACGTTTCAATTTTTGCTTGGGGCTTGTTATCTGGGCTTGAACGACAAGGTGGTGGTAGTGGATGATGATGATCTCCCGGAACAGCCTTGGTAACATGATACATTTGACCAGCAGGTCGTATCGGGAGCGTGGTGTAATGCACCCCCTGCGTGAAAGATCTCGGCTCAGACGTCTTTGTCCGCTCCCTAGATTGAGTAATGAATTCAGTCTCAGCAGGCAGTGTAGACTTTATATCACACGTCTTTCTGGCTGCTGCTTCTTTCAGCCCTATTCTCGACGTAGTCACCTCAACCCCAACATTCTTCTCCTCTGCCGCTTTGGTCATGATTGGAATCGAACCCTTCATATTTGCGATCTCCCGGCGGACTTTGACAATAATCAGGTCATGGACGCACTCGCCTCGAAAATTATTGATGTCCTCGTAGCCGTCAAGTTCAAGTTCTCGTAGAAGAGGCACCAGGTCGGCTGTTGCGGCGGCACTGGGGCCTTTCAGGCGGATCCAGTCTGTGAAAATATCATTGTGGTGTTTTGTCCAGCGGAAAGGAACGCTAGATGTCAGATTCCAGGCGCTAGTGCCAAAAATAGTAGAAGCTTTTGCCCGCTTCTCTTTTCGTGGCGGGAGGTGAAATATTCGCGATGTCTCCTGGGAGACACGGGGAGCGGATGGGAGAACAGGGAGGCGTGTCATTTTGCTAAGAGTCGAAATGAATGTACCCAGATCTTATTCCCTCGTTGGTAGTATTGGTAGATATAATTTTCCAAGGGCCAAAGATGATGGCCCACGGCTTTAAATATGAATGCTCTTGCGAACTTGACAGGATGAGAACGGACTGCTGTTTGTTGAAGGCTTTTATAATTTGAATTTCAGTCCAGAAATGGACACTGACACAAAGTCCAGAACTGGACAGTGGTGAAGAATCCAGAAATGGACACAGAGTATTCTGGTTGCCTAACGTTCAAGACAGAATGACACTACGATATGCAGATAGCCGCAGCGCAACCTAGTAGCTACAAGACATGCCTCTTGAGGTCCAAAATGGACAAAGAAAATACGGCTCAATCCAATAATGGATGAATCATATACCCACAATATTTATCAACGTGGTTACACGACTACTTTAGCTATTTTCGACCACCCGGGGCCGATTATAGTCACCAAGAAAGGGTACCGAAATTAGCCATCGTGACAACCTCGCTCTAGCACAGCGGTAGTTATACGATTGCTTTAGAACTAACTCGTGTCTCATCCTCTTTTACACTTTGAGGTAGACTAGGCACCCAAGCTTCTACAAAGGAACCCAGGTCTGGTTTGAACCTATGTACTTACGGGTCTAGTTATTGGTGACACACAGGCAGCAGTGGCACGCAAATCAAAGAAGAGAGATGCAATTAGGATCTCATCTCGAACCTAGACGACGACGTACAGCTATGTCGAGATAAATCGGTGAGGAATGATGTTGAAGATACGAGCAAGGGATCACTCATAGTACATGAACCAGGGGGCACGAAGCAACTCGAAGTACCTACTGTAATCATATATGTAAAATCATCGTCACTTCTCATTCACGAAGTAACTCAGCTAACATGCCGTTTATGAATCGATACAACCAGACCTGAACTCTAATCCGCGGCTACAGAAGCGATTAATATCAGATGAACCGCTGCGTGGTAATTCACCGTAATATATCAGATGTAAAGGAAGAAAGCCTCTTCCTCCTGCCATGTACGGCGAGGATGGCTTTTAGGGGAGACATAATATCTCTTCGTATTGTATGTGCGCAATTAGTGTATAAGTTGTCATAGAATAACTCAATCTAATAGTTGAGTGTATGCTCAGATACATACTATTACGGCAGCACAATAATTGACTGACTAGTGAGTGACGTAGAGTCCAAGATTCTTCACACTTGGCAACATGTTGCTCTATACATTCGAGGCCAAACTGCTAAGCCGCCAACTGAACAGAACTACAAAATGAATACGATGTCAATGTATAATCACCTATGTCCACAAATGTTCTTTCCAAACGAGTTAAATTAATTAAGCTAATAAGTAAACAAAACATGATTTTTGCGTCATGCCTTCAGTTAAGGTGCCCAACGCCACAAAACCAAAGACCAAACCCCATACCTATACCCTCACAAGTATGCAAGCCCGCGAACCGGTGGTGCTATCTCAAATTACGTCAATTTTTATCTTGCCCCAGCAAAGGAGAATAGGTGCGCTGAGTACTATGCAGGAATGCCCATCTATCAAGGATATCATACAATTCATTGAAGGCGTGTCGAATGAATCTTTTCTTTTGTTGAAAAGCCGCGTAATGAAACATGTTCCTCTGTGTCGGCTTAAGAGAGCGTAGCTACCTGGTCTATCGCTGTAAAGATGAAGTCTCTCTTCGAAGTCACGTTCGTGTAAGTGACATTGATGTTTCCGATGTCGCACCACCCATTGACAGGCTGTATCATAAAAAGTCAGCAACTCCATCCATCACCAAAACAGATTGGAGAAAAGGGGATGATACTTACAATACAACTGAGATATTTACACCAGCTGCAGTGATTTTGCATCGAATAAAAGTTATTCAGGAGCACGATAAAGACAACGATGACAAGAACCAGGAACCCGGCACGGAGGAGCCACCAGCCCCACCATAGGGGTTTCCGACCCTTGAAGAAGCCAACGGGATTCCGGTAAAACGCGGGGAATGCCACACTCGTGGTGGCATTTCCACCGACACTGGAGTAGGGGACTCCGCCGAAATGGTCCTCGCCAATCCTCCGCCTAAGGAAGTTCGGCGAGTGAAGAACACTGATGCCTAAGGCGAGGCCGACGATGAAGCCACCAATATGCGAGAAGTTATCGAGTCCTGGAAGAAGGCCGAGCACAAAAGATATGACGATCTCGATGAGGATGAAGAACAACTCCCTCCCTGGGTTACGCCTGTCGCTCCATGAATAGAGGAGGTCGAGTAGAGTGATGGCGATGATGCCAAACAGGGCGCCCGACGCTCCTGTTGACGAAATCCCGGAGGCGGCAAAATTACCCCCCAACACGAAGCCGAAGATCCCGGCACTCAGGTATACGAGGAAGAAACGGATAGAACCTATAGCGATCTCGATATCACGGCCCATGGTGAGCTGAAGGAGAAGGTTGAAGCCGATATGGACGAAGCCGGCATGAAGAAATATCGGCGTGATGAAACGAAACCACTGATTTGGCTCAGGCTTTTGGTTCAGACCATCTGCCCCCAGCCACTTGGGATTAGGTACGCCACTGAATCCACACAGCTCGGAAAGCGAGCAGTGGTTGGAAGGGTCATCAGAGTCATTTGAGGTCGAATTCGGGCAAGGGAAGGGAAACCCTGGCTCGATGAGGTTGATGCCGGGAGGAGGTTGGTAGTTCTGTATGCCGTTGACGTTCTTCATGCACGGCACGTACCTTGACCCCATATTGATGAGTATCTGCTGTGAAGGACCAATCATAGGGTTGACAGATGGTGAAGTCTGAATGGGTGAGCCAGTCAGTTGGGCAGCTTTCACCAGCTCTGCGATGAAGACGGCAATCTGGATGATGGAGAAGACGTATACAACAATGGGGATTTTCTTCTTGTCGGAGCCCAGCATGCCCAGTTGGCCGAAGCGCAGTCCTCGGTTCGCGTTCGTGTGACGCCTCCGAGGTGCCGGGTCGGCATCGTAGACATGGTCAGTAGAGTCGTTGAGGTAGCCTGGGGGTTTGTTGTGTTGACGGAGAGGTATGTCGTCGGCGGCTCCAGGTGAGTTAGGGCCGTGATACCGCGTGTCCTGAGCAAAGCTTTGTTGGCTGGTACCCATGCTGTCTATTGTCGGGCGGGATTGGGAGTGTGTCTGGGAGGGATAGACGTGGTCGTCAAAGACGGTCTCGAATGGCGATGCCGGTGTCTGGCCTTGCTGGTGAGGTTGGTATGGTTGGTTCGTAGTGTACGAGGGCGGCGGACCAGAGGGTGCAATCGAAGGCTCGTATTGATTCCGATTGTAATGTGATGATGAACCGCCGTAGTAGTCGTTAGCAGCCATGGCAGTTGCTATGCACCGTGATGGCTATCAAGAACTCGATTTCTGAAGACGATGGCGCTGCTGCTGCTGCTGCCGTTGTCGACTGATGACGAGAGTTGACGATGACGAATGTGAGATGGCCAGTGCCGGGTAGGATAGAAGAGCCGAGGTTGCACGAGAGACGGGTGATAGCTCGTTGATGTAGATTCACTGTGGTACTGTGTATCCCAATTCCATCACCAATGCTTCTGGTGGGCGCAGAAGCTGTTGTCGGTTTGTTTATATGAATCCTCTTGTATCGTCCTAGTGCTACTGGCCGTCGGCGGCCGGTTCTAGGGGTAAGTATTAACGAGGGTCTTCGGAGGCAGATGTAGACTTCTTGGTAGCGAATGGAAAGTAATAGCGAGACGTCAAATGGAAGCAAGAGTCAACCGAGTTTGTTGATTCGCAACAAAGTGCAGGGAATCACCGCGGCGAGTAGACGGACGGGCGGGAAGGATCTGAAACGAGGGCGTGTGAGGCGTAGAGCTCTATGGAGGATGAAGATATCGGTCGGTCTCTGGTGACAGAAGGGTAACGGAGGAGGAGGGAAAGACGGAAGACGGAAGTCGAAAGACGAAAGCGTGGAAGCGTGGAAGCGATCAAGCGATCAAGCGATCAAGCGATCAAGCAAGCAAGCAAATCAGATGAAGATCAAACATGCGACAGACATCCACCCCCGGATTGAAAGCGGTCGTCACTCGTCAGACAGACACTACTGCTGAAAAAAAGAGGCTGAGTCGGCCAAAGTTACGTGGACGATGTCTGCCAGCGAATGCTTTTGGCTGGGCAATGACAGAAATGACAAGGAGAATGGGGTCAGGGTCTCCAATTCTATAGTACCCGCGTATAAAGTAACTGGGTACCTGGCATCTCGGCTTATTCTAGGCCAATCGTCAAGTACTTCTGTCGAGAGATAGAGGTACCTCTTCCCAGTTAGGTAAGCACCTTGTAATGGATCAGCTCCAGGGCTGTGGAGTCCATCTCCCTAAAAGAGTAGCGCATCTACCCTATAGGTACTGTGCAAATACCTTCTGTAGGGCGAGGATGGCACTGTGCTCACAGCACATATGTAAGTATTTATATAAGTAGCGAACTGCCGTGAAACATGTCCAATACGTACCTACTTAGTAGCCGGGAAAGTTGTTCACGGGGTCTCTTGCAGCTTTGTGTACACTTCCCTGCATATCCAGATTGTCACAGCTTCGAGAGAACTGCACAGATGAATGGTCAGAACAAAGTCGGAAGCAAAGAGTGGTCTGAAGTGGTGCTGTGGAGCGAGGCGGTGCAAGCCACCGTACAGTACCGATATAGTCAAGTACTGTCTAGCGTACAGTACACTACCTCACCTGCCTCACTCACGCCTCTTGAACTCTACATAGAGAATCACAAGAATACCTACTCAGAATGGATCCCTTGAGACGGCTAGAGTGCTGAAAGCGATGCTCTTCTGTGTTTAAATGAGTGGCCTTAGTGGACATCTAGCACCCATCATGCCGCATTCCAACACAGCGGGCTTCTACTAAGTACAGACTGTGTAGAGGCTCGTATTCAGTCTTGGCTTCAAGAAATAGGTGCCTGACGTATGACCTAAGTATCTAGAATCAATACGATGACTAAGGTCGCGGGGATACAGATGATCCAAACATGCGTTCCTACCTACTTAAGATAATCACGAACCCGAGCACGGCCCGGAATCAAATAGAGAGAAATACCGCACCTGGTGAGTCATGTAATGCAGTATGGGCCTCACATACCTAGTCCTCCATACCTAGTCCTACATAGGTGCCTAACTATGGGCCATGCGAGGTGTGTGGTGTTTGGTTGCGATATTGAATGATCGACAGGCGCCGCAGTCGTCGTCTATATGAATGTCCACCCCGCCATCAATACTCCAACCGATTATAGGTAACATACCTAGTACTGCAACATTATAATTACTCAATAATAATACCTACCTAGAGTATGCTTCACATGTTACCGTCACAACTAGGTATTGATTCTTAAGATACACAATGGAGTCCACAACTTCACCTTCACCTTCACCTACCCCTTTACCCCTCTCTCTCGCCCCGCAGATAGCCACATACTCGATCCAGGACCCAGCCCACCCCGAGATAGAAGAAGCCCAGGTCTCGCACCGCATCCGTCTAGTCAACGCCTGGGCCATCCCACCCGGCGCCCGCGTCCTCGAGCTCGGATGCGGCCAAGGCACCGCCACGGCCGTGCTCGCCGAAGCCGTCGGTGAGACCGGACACGTCGACGCCGTGGACCCCGCCGCGCCAGACTACGGCGCCCCCTTCACCCTCGCCCAGGCCCAGGCGCATCTCTCCGCAAGCCCCGTTGGAAATCGCATATCCTGGCACCAGGCCTCGCCGCAGGACTTCCTTCGGCAACCGGCATCTAATACTGATAGGAATGGCGTCTGGGACGTCGCTGTCCTGGCCCATTGTATCTGGTACTTTGCCTCGGAGCGAGAGCTCGGCGACATTCTGACGGCGCTGCGTGGGCGCGTGAAAACACTCTGCATAGCCGAGTACGCGTTGCACGCTACCGAAAAGTCTGCTCTACCGCACGTCCTGGCTGTCCTCGCGAGGGGCGCCCTGGAATCCTGCAAGGAAGACTCCACGGAGAATGTCCGCTCGCTGCTGAGTCCGGTGGCTATCAAGGAAGTGGCTAGCAGATGTGGTTGGGAATGCGCGAAAGAGAGTACCTTGGTTCCGGAGCTTGGGTTGCTTGATGGCTCGTGGGAGGTAGGCTCTGTTATGAGTAGGGCCTTCTTGCGCGAAGTGGATGAAGCTGTGGAGAATCACAGGTTGAGGGTCGTCGTTCGATCGGCGAGAGATGCCGTGGGTGTTGCCGTGGCTGCGCTCAATGGGGAGAAGGTTGGCACTATGGATGTGTGGGCTGCTAGTTTTGGCCCGCTGGCTTCGTAATGAGAAGACCTGATGAAATAAATATATGAAAACAGTCGGTTTCCAACACATGCAGCCTCGGTTCGAAAGTGAGGTTATTCAGACGGAGGGTTTAGAACCTGCTATAAGCGCTCTGGCATCAGGTGAAGCAGTTCATTTGGCCAATTTTCAGCGTCGTCGTAGAGGAATATGACAGGTCAGGTTACACGAACCTGCACCGAGACCCGAGCTTGACCAGCCTCGACGAAAAGGTAGCATCAGAGAATGAGGTGGCGTGATAAGGGAAATGTCATCACATCTTCTGTGCCATCACTTGCAGCAGAATAGGTGATTACTCACGTCATGCCCATCTTACTTTAGATCATGGATCCAGATGCATCCGTTAGGCGTTTCCAGGGAGTATACCCTTTGGTTCTCGACTTACCTGTGTGAACCAATTCTATCCATGCCCACATTTTTTTCCACATCGTATTCTCATTTCATCACACCCTCTTCATGTCACTTTGGTTCGGTTCCACGGCCATGGCTCCACGGGCGCGTAGCACTAGGTCGAATAAGCGCTTTGCTGATAATCATGAATATATGATCGAAAAAATCCAACAGCGATGGGGCATTGAACCCGCACAGCTGTTCTCGCCGGGATCTTGCCAACACCCCAGAGTCTGGACTTTAACACTCCTCGCTGACTTGGTCAGGCTCGCTGAAATTGCTCCTCTCGAACAAGTCACCAAGATCTTCGAGAGAGGCAGAGGCCCAATTACAAAAGAAGTCATCACGTCCGCTGTCGCAGAATGTCTGCGTACCGGACCACATGCTACCCCTGAATCTGGACAACCGAATTCACCCAGTATTCCGGCATCCAATGCACATGAGACTGTGTATGTGCGGAGCGAGCCAAGGGCCTCGACCACGACATTCACTCCGGCCGATAGAACTGCGCAACAATCCTGCCCACAAACCTCTGACGCTCTGTTTCCGCCTATCCCCTTTGCACTTCTTAATGGGTGCAACGGCCTGAGTAGCAAGCGGCGAAAGCTGGACGAGCATGGCGACAGTGAACGCCTCGAAGTCTCAGCGTCAGCTAGTTCGGGAGGTGAACGACCCAACACACCCCAATGTAGCACAAACACGCCACTAGCAGTGGAAAGAGCACCTCAACTAGCAAGGGACATCGGTGTGCTCATATCAGGGCAATGCCAGGACCTCGACACACAGTACAACCAACAGCGTCACCAAGTTGAACAGACCTCTCGTCGTCTCGAAGCCATGCGCACAGAGGAAACAAGACTCCTCGAACAGCGCAAGGAATTGAAACACGAAGAGGACTCCACGATGGCAGACATCTCAGCATTTGAGGAGATAGTGCGATCAAAGCAGGAAGTCGAGGACAAGGATGACCAACTCGTGCAGCAGAAAGAGCGGCTGGAAGCGTCTCGTAAAGCGCGGAAGTCGGGTACGACGCCGCCCAGCGTTGAGACATCGCCATGTCAGCAAGAGTCGGAAGTGAAGGAATCACGGAATTGGTCTCTTCAGCTGGCGGATTGGGAGAGTCAGCTCACGACGATAACGGGCCAGAGGATAGCAATTGAGAGTCATTTGCATATAATGAATGGCAGCATCGCCACTGCTGAAGAACAGCTTGAGGAGGAGAAGGAGACCGTCGCGCGGACAGGAAAAGTGGTGACGATTTGGAATAGCTTGTCGGCGTTTCTTGCAGAATCTGGTGCTCTTGACACATGAAGCTTACTCAACTTAGGTAGTAAAGCGAAGTATACATCGATATATTTCTGGACCAGATATGCATAAGTTAGGTGGTTCAATTTCAGCCAGTTACCCAGCTACCTTGTGAGATACACTATGTATAAGAAAATAGAAATTGAACAGAAACCAGCTCATAGCTCATAGCTCATAAATGCATATCCCAATAATGCTCTATCTATTTTACTCTCAGCTGTCGCGCAACGGCAACTTCGAAAGTAAGAGTAGCTTAACAAAAAGGCAAAAATCCGGCCCGGGTGTTGTGACAAGCGTTCATTATGAACCAAACTAAGAACTGCAGTTTTAACCAATATGCGCTTAATTATTCAAGAAGTTGCTTATATGACTGGTTCGGAAGCGCAAGGAAAAGCCCGTTCGAATAACTCGGCTGCGTATAATAGCTGACTCTTTCCTCAGCGGTGCCTCCAGGCTGCGGGAGAGGAGCTGGTTGTTCGATATTCTCGCCTGGATCAAAGTCGGCGTCTTCAGCCCCCTCAGCAGTATCAGATTTGGCGTCGGCATCGTCCAAATTTTCGCCACCGTCGGGGTCCTGGGCAACAACAGGCTCAGCAGGCGGCTCAGCCTCCTCAACCCACTCGCCAAGCTCTGGTCGGAGTAAGAGGATCACCTTTATGCCTTCTGTAATCTTAAACTTGTTGCAGAACCTCAGAGCATCTGACAGGTTTAGGTAGCTTCCCCGAAGACCCGCACCCTCCCTGCACATGTCTCTATCATCTTTAGCCACACGGTTCCTAAGAAAGAACTGCATGGAGGTCCTACAATAGGCCGTGGAGCGTAGATCGAATAGGTGCGTGGCGTTGAGGCCTTCCTCAACAACCCTACCATCTTTGAATACGTGGGCTTGTCTGTATCCAATCTTAATCTGGCCGATTTGCAGAATTCTGTAGAGTGGCAGGTTCTGGTTCGAAGAAGAGTCGACGCGGCTCGCTTGAAGGTGCGAGTAACATTGCTCTGCCGACCATCGTGAATTTGGGTTAGCAACCAACATGTGCTTCAAGATGCCGATGATAGGAGATTTCGGATCCCGCAACGACATTAAATGGGAAATAATATAAGTGGCGTATGTTCTCCCGTCCCCTGTCCACATTGGAAGGCCATACGCAAGTTGCAGGATGACTACCCCAAGAGACCATATATCCGCGACCGAAGTATAAGACGCCGCGTTACTCATCACCTCGGGAGCCATGTAAAAAGTTGTCCCACAATATGATCTAGGTACGTCTCCAACCTTGGAGATACCAAAGTCTCCGAGCTTGACCAAGATATCTCTGGGGTTGTGGCTTGGGCCGCGCCGTTGCACAAGAATGTTCTCAGGTTTGATGTCCCGATGTGATGCCTGAAACTCTCTATGAAAATATCCCAGGGCTGAAGCGCACTGGCTGAGAACTTCTAGGCATTCGTGATGTGTCAATGCGTCTCTCTCATGCACAGTCAAAAGATCACCCAAAGGCATGTACTCCAAGTATATTTTGGGCAGTGGATTGAGCTCGTGAAAACAAAACTGAACGATATTTGGCTGCTAAGATTTGAGCACACAGTCATCAGTAAGGGGGGAGATCTCTTGCTTACGTGTCTCATCACCTTCATTATTGCTATTTCGTGGTTCCAGGCATGAATGTCATATTTTCTGGTAGTAGGTTGCTTGCAGGCGTATTCTTCGCCCGTGCTCACATTCCAATGGCGAGTGACACTCCCAAAACCGCCCTCCCCGAGAAATCCTGCAAATAGAATGATTTCACCTTCACCGGGTGTAACAGCCTGGGTCTCATCACCTCGATCAAGCATGGAATGCTGAAGGAGGTTTGCTACATCTGTTGTTCCATGCAGAAATTGGTTGACATGAGCAACATAGGCAGCTGAGGTAAAATCATGATCGTGATTGACGAATATTTGAAACTGGAAATCATCGAGCAACCTGACTTTCAGCTCTCTGGTTGAATCTGGGGGCAGGAAACCGTCTAGGATCCAGTCGAACGCGCTCCGCTTATGACTGTCGCCTTGGCGGTCATATGCCACTGCCGTCCCACCCCTGGAGCCAAGGTCACGCAAGACCAAACGATAGTGATTGTCTGGGATAGTTCTCTTGTATGTCAACGCGAAATGTCGCCTGCTGATACCCTCGACCTGGGGTAGAATAACGTCACAAGTCTCATTGTCCGTGCCGAAGACCACACCTACCGAGCTCTTTGGTACGTAACCAATATTCAGCTCAAGTGACCAGACACTATTTGGGTCAAATTCCTTTGGTGGTGGGGTTTCTCTTCCATTTAGAGACTTAGGGGTCTCTGGTTTTGCAGTCGGTGCCTTGCGCAGTCGACTGTGCTTAATCTTGTCTTCCACCTTGTGAAGGTATTTACCATCTAGTGGTACTACCCAGGCAATACTGTTTGGATTTGACATTGTAGGTTGAGAAGGGGCAACTCTAATGAGCGGTGACTGCCAATTAGTGATTAGAAACTTCACACGGAAATAAACGATGGGAAAGTTAATACACAAAGGTAGCAACAATAGATAGTCATCGGATAAATGCTTACCACTGCTGAATGGTGGGTTGTTCATAACACATGCCAAACCCTCAAGAAACGAGTCGTGTAGAAGAGAGCCTGTAAACTGATTTCATACAAAAGCGTCAATACATGTGGGAGGAGTTTCCTGCAGGGAGCTTGGTATTCCTTAAAGAAATTCTTCTAGATAGCCTTAAGGAGCCATCCACTGTTGCCTCCATGCTTGAAATATTTCAGATGTAGATGAAGATAGGCGCGCATGAGATGAAGAGAGGAAGAGGGATAGAAATGGAGTTGGGCTGGGAATTAAAAGTAATTATAGCTTGAAGTAGCAAAAAAGAAACTTACTTGCGTTGAAATTGGGTCGAGTTTTACTGTAGTGAGTGTGGGTGATGCAGGAAGAGAGTTCTCATTCTCTCTCTCTGTAAATATACACGGAACCATTCCGACCTGCATGGTGTATAGGAAGTACCGAGTAAGGGACCATTTGATGAAAACAATACATGCGTATAGCCTACGTTGCCCTATGTAATAGTGGCACATGGAGTGAATGTGACAAGTAGGTATGATCGCGAAGAACCAAGAAGCAAGGTGATTGCCAAACTGGCTGCACAACACACTCACCTCTCACGCACCTCCCGCAAGACAGTGAATGGAGCAGGTGAGCGGGTTAATTTCTCGCTTATTGGCTGCGGTAACCGAGTTATCAATTTTAGAAGGGAATAAAAGCAAGCACTCTCTTTGCCCTTCCCTTCCCAGACCTGAAATCAGGTCACCTTATCCCTTGCATGCTCGTGGGCCGCGCCGTCCGAGGCGATGAGATCTTTCTTGATGGAAATTAGGGGAGATCTGCCGTGATTCGCTCTTCTAACCGCCAACTACTGTATAACTAGGTCTACCCGTGAGAGACAAAACTAGTTCCATCTAGCAGCCTGCCCGCCATTCAACCCTGAGATCGTACATGTATGCAGGGAGGCTCTGTATCCACTTGGTACTACACCGTGACCCGATTTGCGATACCAGTACCACACACACCAAAGTACTTTGAAGGGGTGTGACAAGCATTCCCAGCCTAGGTATGTAGAGTGGAACAGTGTAATGTGGCCGAAGCCAAATAAGTGGTTAATTGAATAACTCGACCAGCGAGGGCTGTAGCCAGCTACCGGTAGAATTGAAGGTGTAGATGGTACCTACCTAAGGTTGGTGGCCAAGGCCCTAACCAGCCCGCTATTCTTATATGCCCTTGCTTCCGTTTGCACCCCCCCACAGTAGTGTCCTTCTAGTGTAGATCCCCCAACACCAACCAGCTGCAATAACCAACTCACCTAACCCATGGGACAAGGGCATGACCCCGATGCCACCCTGCCTGCTGATGCTCTCTTTGCTCACTCGCCTGTCAATAAGGTGTCTTTGAGTTTTTGATTTCTCATATACAACAGACCCCAGTGCCCAGCATGGCTGCCACTGAAGCTAAACCTCGAAAATGGCTCGCTCGTGAAGTTGCTGCTTTTAGTGATACGGAGCTCGACAAATTTCTAGAAGAACGCCGCCTGCAGTGCGGTGTCACTGTAGTTGAGGTCGAAGACCCTAAAAACCTGCCAGAGAGCTTCATTCAGCGACTCAGGTGAGCATCTATCTCGCCTCCCTGTCATGGCTTCGATTTTCACCCGCAGCTAACCTTACCAGAGATCGGGCTCGAGGCTCACCGAGTGGCATCGCTCACTCACGCGCCGTCGACCTTGACCAAGTAAACGCGCGGCTCCTGGACTTCGCCGCACGTTCCAACACATCCTCATCTCTGCCGCCGAGCCCACAGGCTTTATCGCCGTGCGGTGGTGAATCTACCAAGTCACCGACTCCTCCGGAAGTGTCTGCCGTCGAATATTACGACAAACTTGTTCTTGAAGGCGGTCGACCTCTATATCCCATCCAACTTCTTAATGTTATCTCGAAAAGCCCGGAGGACCACCGTGAACTGTTACGGCCATGGCAAGAGTCGACCGATAACGGGGTTAAATGGGATGTGTTTTGGCATCAGTGGGCAAGCTGGCGAAGATTTCGTCACTGGCAGAGTCAGAACAGAACAGCTGGATATCCTTACTATCCTCCTCCTGAAGGGATAACCGCATTTGACACATTTGCGAGCGAGTTTCGTGGATCCACGAGCTATGTGGAGGGCCTCGAGCGGCTTTTTGCATACTACAAGGTCACCCCGACGTATCAGATCTGCCAGGACCCAGAACAGCAAGACAAAATGACAACCTGGGTCGAATATCTCGCTTTCTCCTACTCTAGGTACCACAGGATCTTCCTGAGGCTCGAACAAGAGACACCAGTCCATGAGTTGGCTTGGGAAACGCTCATGGGGACAGGACTGTTGGAAGCTTCTGTTACTGAGGAATATTTAAGTAATAAAGAATGTTCTTTTCAATACCAACGTGAAAGAGACCAGGCTTGGTTGGCAGTCCAGTCGGCTGAAGCAGCCCTACTTTCAG
Source organism: Xylaria bambusicola (assembly GCF_022495145.1). Taxonomy (NCBI): domain Eukaryota; kingdom Fungi; phylum Ascomycota; class Sordariomycetes; order Xylariales; family Xylariaceae; genus Xylaria; species Xylaria bambusicola. The sequence continues at coordinate 21,092 of NW_025953643.1, read as the reverse complement.
CACAACAAAATAAAGATCCTCGACATGGCTCTTGTCATGGTAGCACCATCTCTAACAGAGGCATTTGCACAGCACAGTCAAGACTTAATGAAGCAAAGAAAACACTGGAAACCATAGAGAGGCGCAATAAATCCATAACCAAGTTCTTTACGGAATCGCTGGGCTTCTGGGATGCGGAGGCAAAGCTAGCGTGTCAAAATAGTCGGCTGCAGTGGATTTTGGAACAAATTCCTATCATAGAAACTGAGACGAATGAGGCTCGTACAGATGGTTCATCACCGAATACTGTACATGTTACGCGCGGCACTAAGAGGAGGCATGATCTTAAGGATGCGGATATTTCAAACGAGAAGACTCGGAAACGGCAGAGGAGGACTAGCAGTCAGCTAAACTCTTCATCAGACCATATTACCCCGCTCAAGTATCCAGATCAGGTACCAACGACTCGCTCCAATAGTCGTATCAAACATCCACCATCTTCAAGCCATCCCAGAGGTAGGAGGCGAGATGTAGCATCTGGTGATGGTAATAGTAAAGATATACTGAAAGGGTTTTCCAGTGAGCTTGGTGACTCGGAAGCGTCTAAGGAGGGGACGTTAGGGGGAGACAACAATGATATGAGGCATTGGGGGGTGAGCTCAATTTCGAAAGACGCAAGGCCCCCTAATCAATTACGACAGAAGAGAAACGGCGAAGTATCTCAACCCACAGTGAAATCCACAATACCCCGCCGAAGTGCTCGAATCAGAGCCCATCAAGGACCCCTCGAGCCCGTAACAGACACTACAGGACTGCGCCGCAGTGCCCGGATAAGAGCTCGTCAAAATTCCCCAGAAACACAACTCCAATCAACCAGCCATAAGCAAAAATGGCGGTAGGTAATCAACTCACAAGGTATGCTACAGCAAATCTTGAATGAAAAACATTTGAGGGGCAAAATGCATGGCATAAAAGCTTGGCTATTATTTACTCTTTCTGTGTACTTCCTCCGAAGTAACCTAATTACTTTCTTTCATGCTCACTTAGTTGAGGATGGCAATTGGACGTTGATCTAGAGGCATCATGTCCACTATTGATTCATCTGGCTAAAGCATGATATTTACCTTTGGACATATCATTACCACAGAGTATGAACATAGTAGAAAAGAGTGATTCGGAGCAGTTAATGTCGGGTTGATTACGGCGCAAGGATACGGACCATTAGTCGGGATTTCATTATTCATAGAGTTAAAGGGCCACTGGACCATTATAGTATAAGGTTAAGTTGTTATGTTGCTTTCCGTATAGAAGTTTTCGGATCTTAGCTAATGGATGAACGTAGCATGGTAGTCCTTTTTACTAATCCATCCTCTCAAAAACCATTTATTTCAGTCAGCGCAGCGCAAAAAAAAAGTGTTAATCATGAACAATGATATTGCCCACTAGCGGAATCGAACCGCTGATCTTGTCATGACATCTAAATACTAGTGACACGCTATACCACTTAGCCAAGCGGGCTTACTATTGGCCGTAATGTGTAGACTGCCCAGATAAAAAGACTTATCATCAAAATACTCACTGGTCAGCTCCGATGTTTATTTACACAGCTGATGTCAAATGATGAGGTTACCATCGTGTTAGAGTACATGCGCATCCTACGAAAGCTAAGTAACCCATCATTTATCCTCAGAAGGAACGTGCTCTGCTAGCGTATTTGATGCCGAAAGTCTAAAGCCCACGTGTGTCAGAACAGCAATCTTATAGGCTAAGCGCCCGTGTCGAGGTCAAGAGACTAAGACTTGCCGAGCAGGTACTAACGGAGTGGCCAAGAGCCTCGTCGCCTTACTTCTGCGCTGATGTGATGGGTATATAATGTTGCCAATGCCCGCCAAGTCGCCGGGTTGAGTTCGAACGAACGTCCATCGATTCTAGTGTGGCAACGACCAAACATCAAGCGACGAGGTTGACGCTGGCCAAGCTGGGCTGAGGAGAAAAGGATCCCTGTGTCTGCAGCATCAGGAAAAAGAACAGCCAACAATGGCAGCAGAACAATCAGGTAGAAAGTGTGGCGGTTACCACTGTCATGTTGTGAAAGCACTATGAGAGCAGTGTCAATCATCGACAGCCAGCACGTAGGGCTACGCTTCATCGCCAGCAGCCCTGGTTAACGTGGTCTCTCCTTCACCATTCCATTCGTACACTATGAACTTGCTTGGGGCAAGTCAACACATCTAGTCCCTTTGGCAAAAGTCTAGAAGACTCGTTGCACTTTTTTTTGGGTATGGCTATGGCCCCCAGCACAAAAACCAACACTCGCCACACGTGCTAAGGACGCTGAGGGCATGACAACCGCCAAGTATCCCAAGAAAAGGTGCCAACCCTTGAACAAGCTCTGCCCAGGGATCTAGTATCTTGTCCCTCCGATGCTCGCGTGTCCGCTTGCCTGCTTTTGCACAAGTAGACGAAGGACCTTCAGGCCAAGAGAAGCGGGCAACACATGCTCAGTACTATCTCTCGAGCACGTTCTCATATACGCTACAGTCATTGGTTGCGTTGCTCTACTCAGCTCGGTGGACCGAGGCGATTGAGCATCTCGAATGTCATGGCCCTGTACAATTTTGACATCACGATTCTAATGTGCTACGATCGGTTCTGGGCTAACAACCAACAAATTCCCATATTGGGAACTTGATGCTTCGAGGTTCTGCGGGATTGGCATATATAACCCCATGCGTGCCCGGCTCATCGGGTCACTTCTGCCCTGAAAGATCCGCAGCAGCCGCTTTGACCTCAACATCAGAATATATCGGATTCGTAAACTCAGCCGAAGATGATGTTGACTCAGTATAACTATCTTTTCGCCTTGGGTGTGATATTTGCGGCTCTCGATGCCTGGAACATCGGTAAGTCGCAGGTCTGGTCTCGTATTTTGAACTGATGTTTTGGATAATCGCTAACACGCTGTCTTCCAAGGTGCCAATGATGTTGCCAACTCCTGGGCCACCTCTGTCGCCTCGCGGTCTCTCACATTGATGCAGGCTATGATAGGTGCCAGTATCTTCGAGTTCGCAGGAGCCCTCGGTGTTGGTGCCCGCGTCACCGACACTATTCGAACCAAAATCGTCAGCCCTGACCACTATGTTGATCAGCCTCCCGTCCTCATGCTCGGTATGGTTTGTGCCATCATAGGCTCCTCCGTCTGGCTCACGATTGCGACCAAGTTTGGTATGCCGGTGTCGACTACACACTCTCTTCTCGGAGGTGTTCTGGGTATGGGTATTGCTTCTGTTGGAGCAGAGAAGGTCACATGGGTTGCTCCGGCGAGTGCTGTAGGCACCGCAAAGATCAACACCGGTGTAGTTTCAGTATTCCTCGCCTGGATTATCGCACCTGGCCTTTCTGCTGGCTTTGCCTCTATCCTATTCCTTAGCACTAAGTATGGTGTCATGCTGCGAAAGGACCCAGTCAAGAAGGCCTTCGCCCTGATTCCTTTTTACTTTGGTCTTACAGCCATCCTACTTGCTATGCTCCTGATCTGGAAGGGCGGTAGCTACGAAATCAACCTTACGGAAGGTGGTATTGCCGGAGCTATCATCGGTACCGGCGTTGGTTTCGCCGCCTTAGTTAGTATCTTCTTCATGCCTTGGCTGTGGCGTGTGGTAGTGAAAGAAGACTGGGAGCTTCGTTGGTACCACATCTTCCAAGGCCCTCTACTGTGGCGACGACCCGAGCCAACCGCTCCTCCTGCCGATTATGACAGCCCTATCCGCAACTTCTACGAAGGTCACCTCACTCGGGAGCAGCTTGACGCTAGACGTGCTGCCAACAACCCTGAAGACGTAGAGGCTGGACGAAATACTACATCAACTGAAAAGGAGGGTGGCGTTGCTGACTCCAGCTTGGCATCTTCAAACGCGTCAGAGCATGGTTCCGAGCGGGTAGCTTACAAACACAAGGCCATTGTAGGACCGAAGCCAGAGGGAGCCTGGTACTCTGGCCCCGTCCTCTTCTGGTACCTCAAATTTGCACTCTTCCACGGTGTGGATCAGGATGTCGTCAGCATGCAGAAGAAGAAGGATGCGCTCTCTGGCGACCTCGAGGAAGCCCATGCCCGTGCCGATCATTTTGACAACAAGGCCGAATTCATGTATTCTTTCCTTCAGATCTTGACCGCCGCCACTGCTTCATTCACCCACGGCGCTAATGATATCTCAAAGCAAGTCTCATTCTTCTTATCGATCTACAATATTCGTTGACGGTGCTAACCATGTATCAGTGCTATTGGTCCTTTCGCTACCATTTACGACATCTGGAGCACGGGTGGGATTCCCGACAAGGCTCCCGTCCCTACCTGGATCCTCGCTTTCGGTGGTGCCTTTCTCATTATTGGGCTTTGGACTTACGGTTATAACATCATGCGAAACCTGGGCAACAAGCTCACCCTCAACTCTCCATCGCGTGGTTTCTCCATGGAGCTTGGTAGCGCTATCACCATCATCGTAGCCACTCGTCTAAGTAAGTCATACCATACCTACTACCAAGATGGCACAAAAATGCTGACAATCCGCGTTTCCAGAGCTTCCAGTGTCCACTACGCAGTGCATTACTGGCGCTATCGTTGGTGTAGGTCTCTGCAATGGTACCTGGCGCGCCCTGAATTGGCGCATGATCGCTTGGATCTATGCGGGCTGGATCATCACGCTGCCTGCTGCCGGTCTCATTAGTGGCCTTCTGATGGGAATTATTCTAAATGCCCCTCGTTGGTAATGGGTCTCCGGAGAATTTCACATTTTGAACTTAATTCTTGTAATTACTTACTACTGGAAGCTCTCCAGGCATGCCAAGGCGTTAATGTTAGATTGCCAGTGTACATTCGTTATACCCTCATAATAAGGATCTTTCGCCGCGTTTGATCTCGATGTAATTGGGCAACTGACGACCAGGTAGAAGGCTTGAATATCATGTCAAAAGTGAAGTACCTTGTCGGTAACCAGTATACGTGAGAAATCAGTCACGAGACGTCGGCAGTTCGGCTCTACATACTTCTTGATAAATCTCAAATTGCTTTTGGATAAGTAAATCTATATTCCTCCAAGCCTTTCATCAAAGGATCCTAGTATTAATTACTCTACGGATAGAATATGAGAGTGCTAAATCCATATTATTGACCCTGGTCGAACAATAGCTAACACAAGACAACATAAGGTGCTAAGTCTGATATGGATTCCTATTCATCCTCAAATGCACACAGGCAGAAATAACAGAAAGATGACCTTTATGTTAAAACCAAGGTAAGGAAGGAAGGAAGGAAATTGTGATCTCATGACCAATCAAAAACAGACTCCTCACTAGTCTTGACCACAAATATACCAAACCGTTGAGAAGAAGTATCGCCGGGATTACTAGTCCACCATGTCAAGAGTAGTACATATGATCCCATTAGATATCTAGAAGTCTAAGTTACAATATAGTCATCTAGCTGGATGAAGGTCTTATATACAGATTCCTAGCATTCCAATATGTAGAACGCAAATATCACCGCCTTCCCTTTCTAACACTCCCTTTCGATCCTTATACTGGTTGATGCTATAAATCTTAATCGACTCCCTTTTAAGGGTAGCTCCCTTTAAGGTAAGTTAAATAGTTATATTGGATAGTATAAGGATAATATTTCAAGGGACGCCCATTAAGATAAAATGGATAAAGTGAGACTCTTTTAAGAGTTAAATTATCCACAGCAGATGGTAAATAGAAGTAATGTTAAGTTCTTTAAAATAGAACACTATAAAGGGTAAGAATCCCATTAATATTACTTTTAAACTGCTATCTATAATATAAAGCTTTTAAAATTAGGGCGCTATAATATATAATAGCTATAATATATTATATATCTATTGTTCTTATATAAATATAAATGTCCTTATAAGTGTTCTTTTTTTTTCCCCCCTTTATCCTTATATTATTTATATATATTCCTATAACTATTTCTTTTAATAACTAATACTTCCGTTAAGGTATAAGTTATAAATAGCCTATAATTTATAAGTTTTAAATTCTTAAAAAGGGTATATTACCTATTTTATACTATATTTTAATTCTTTTTATAAAGTAATATATATACTTCTTTTACTTATTTTACTATTAATTTATATTATATTAGATTATTAAGCTTATTAACTTTATTTTAAAATAATTATAAGTTAACCTTTAAAAACCTTATAGGGCTTCTTTAATTTTTATACCTTTTTTTAATTAATTATAAAGGTTATAATCCTAAATTATTATATATTTTCCTTTTTAACTTTTTTTCTTTATTATAATAATATTAAAAGTATGTTAAACCTTATTTTCTACCTTTTATTTAATTAATAGACCTACTATAGGTATAATAAATAAAGCTATTATAGTTAAGTTGTTTAGTTTTATAATTAGTTAAAATTCCTTTAAGGTAGCTCTTACTGCTATATTATTATATTAGCTACTTTTATAACGTTTTAAATATTATTAACATTAGGAAGCTTTAATAAAGGATATAGAATATAAATAAATATATACTTTATTATTTATAGGTAAAGCTAATTTAAAGTAACCTTAAAAAATTAATAGCTTATTATTATTATATTATTAAAGGTATCTTTTAAAGGTTAATCCTATTATATTTAAATATATAAGTATTTAAAAGATTTAATTTAAGTTAATTAATAGTATTTATTGTTTTACTTTTTAAAGTATTATTTTAAAATACTTTATAGTTTTATTTTAAACTTTTTTTAAGTTATTATTAGTAGTTTTTTTTAAATTTATATTTATTTTATAGCTTAATTTTTAATAATTTAAATTTTATATTTTTAAACTATAAAGATAATTTTTATATTATTTATTATTATTAAAGGATATAATAATAAAAGTATCTTAACTTAGGTTAATTTTAATATAGGATTTTTATTTAACTTTATATATAAATTATTTTAACCTTATTATTTATTTTAAGCTTAATGATTTTTTAAACTTTTTAAAGGTAGGCTTTAATAATGCTTTTATTAATCTATTTACTACTTAATTAATAGTTAAAACATATTTAAAATCAATTTCTCCGGCGATAACTTATTCTTAATACCATTAATTTTAAATTAATATATATTTCCCTTTACTATATAATAATAAGTTATATAAAACTAAAATTACTCCTTAATTATTGCTATAAATAATTATAAGCATATTATTTAAATTAGTATTTAATTTAACTAATAGTTTTTATATTTAAATAGCTTCTTTAATAGTTTAGGTTTACCTTTTTAATTTAGCTTTAAATAAGCATAACAAGACTATTAGCTGCCTTTTTAAACTCTAATTAATAGTACTACTTCCTAAATTAAATATATACCTTAAAGTTAATTAATAAATCTCCTTATATACTTCTTAATCTAAATTAATAAAGCTTTATAGTTTAATTTTACCTCCTTTATATATTAATTTTAAATTAATTATAAAGTTAAAGTACTTAAATATTTATTTTACTACTTTAATATAAGAAGCATTAGGTTTAGCTATATACTTACTATATTTAAAAATAATAAACGTTATATTAAGTTAAATACTTAATATTATATATATTAATAAATTTATAGCCCTTTAATACTATTTTCAATTATTTGGATTTAAAATAAAGTTATCTTTAAATGCTTCTATTTTAATAAATAAAGGGATATAGGTTAGCTTTAATCTTTAATATTCTAACTTATTTAAATTCTAAAATCTAAATTCTATAAGTATTTTTTTTAAATAAGCCTTTTATAATAACTTTAAAGTATATACCTTATAGTTTTATTTAATAGCTATTTTTAAATAATATTTAATAAAGCTTAAGTTACTTATTTAAAATTTATTATTTAATACTTATTTAATCTTTATAATTTTTAATATTTTAAATTTAATAATTAAAAGATTATTAATATAAATAATAATATAATAATTTCCTTAAATAAAAATTCTAATATTTAAATTTAAATTATTAAATTTAAAGCTTTTTAAAAATATAGTTAATATTTTATACTATATATAAGGTACCTATTTAAATCTATAAAGGGCCTTTTTAAGTTTATAAATTATATTTAGGTCCTTTATAAACTTTAATAGTTATTTAACGAAAATATCCTCCAATATTTTTTTATATAAAAATGTTATCTTTATATTTATTTAATAGATTTTAAAATTTAAAGTAGCAGTAATTATAAATAATATTTTATAGCTTATAGGTTTAATTATAAAGGTAAATGTTTTATTATAGTTTATACTATTTCTTTATTTAAATCCTTTAATTACTTATTTAACCTTATATTTAATTATTTTTCCCAACTTGTTCCGTTTAAGTTTATAAACCTACTTTTTAAATAATACCTTTATATTAAGTAATATTAATATAAAATCCTAAGTAATATTATTAATTAGGGAATTATATTTACTATTTATTGCCTTTAGCTATTTATTTTAATATAAACTCCTTTTAATAGCTTTATAATTAATTAGCTTAATAATTTTAATTATATTAATAGCTTTTAAGGTAATAATAATAAAATAAAAAGTAAATAGTTAATAGCTATAATTTATAAAGTATATATTATTATAATAAAGTTATAGTATAAGCTTTATATATTCTTTTAAAACCTATATTTTAAACCTAACATTTTTATTATTACTATTATTAGTTTTTAACTTTATATTAAATATAATGCTTAAAGCGTTTTAATTTTTAATACTATTAAATAATATTTTTTAATAGTTAAGGTTATTACTATTATTTAGCTTTAAGATATTATTGGAGTTTTTAATAGTTTTATTAAAGGATCTATCTATTAAGGCCTTAAGTATAGTATATAAAGTAGTAGTTAATATAATAGCTAGTATAATATTTGGTATAATATTTATTATAATAGGGTTTAATCTTCTTTTTTTTTAAATTAATATATAGTCTTTTAATTTAATATAAGGAAAACTTTTAAACTTTTATTCTTTTATTATATTTAATTTTTTAAAGTTTCCTATAGTTTTATTTTTAAAGCTTTATCGAACCTATTTTCTTTTATTAATTATTTTAATTAAGTTAAGCAAAGGGTAAAAGATTTTTTAAAAGAAGCTTATATTATTAATATTTATAACCCTTTTATTCTTTAAAAGGATTATATAGTTATAGGAACTTTAATTTTAATAGCTTAGTATTTTATAAGGTAAGGTTTATTTAATAAATATTAATCCCTTTTTATTTAATTAGAAATATTTTCTATTAGTTTTTATTATTATTATATAATTATAGGTAAGCCTTTACCTATACTATTTCTTATATAATAATATTTTAAATTAATTATTAAACTAATATATTATTATATAATAAGCTATTTAAATAATAATAGGCTAATATTTTTATAATATTTTATTATTTATAGCTTATACTATTATAGGAACTATAATAAATTTATATATTCTTATTATTCTTTTATAAATATTACCTTATTAATATTGCTTTATAATAATAAATAATATTTAAATTCTTTAACTTTAATATATATATTTAAATTTCCTATTAATATTTTTTTTAGCTTTATTAAGTATAAATATATAATACCTTTATTTAGGGCATTTATAATATTTAAAGAAAGATTTAAAGGCTTAGGTAAATTTTTCTTTACTTTTAAGCAATAATATTTACGTTATTTTTATAAAATTATAATATATAATAGTAATATATATAAAGTCTTTATAGCCTTTAAGTACTGCTTTAAGGATATTTATAATATTAATATATAATAATTCTAATAGGTAGGTACCTTGTTAGAGTTTTTCTAGGTAAGGTATTTCCTTTATTTTAATTTAAATATAATGTTTATATATATAGGTTGGTCTTTAGGGCTTAATATATTTAACATTTATTAATTTTTTAATTGAAGATTTATTAATATATTTAAAATGTTTATACTATAATATAAATTTAAAATTGAAAAGGGAATAGGTAATAAAAGTAGTAATAATAGCTTTAATATTTAACCTAGGTTGATTAATTATATATAAGCTATTATATTCTATACCTTTTAAAAATATATTATTCCCTTTTAAAGCGTAAGCTTTATTATTTTAAAAGAGGAATTTAGCATTAAGTTCTATAAGGTATAATATAAAGATTAGGTTTATATTAATTATTAAGTAATAGATTATATTCTTTAATGTAATAAGTTTCTTTATTTTATTAACTATATTAATAAAGGTATAGTTTCTACGTTAGGTTAATTATATTATTAATCCACCAATTTTAATAGTTATAAGGTATAGTATAATATATAGGTTAATAAAGCTGGTTAAATTTAAAAATATAGAAATGTTAACACTATTATTAATAATTAATGCTATCTTTAATATTTTTATAAAGCTATTAGTTTAATTCTTATTAATAATAATAAATAAAGCTTTTATAACTTTTTTTAAGTAACTATTCTTTAATATATTATTTAAAAGTTTTTTTATAGCCCTAATGCTAATGTTTTTAACGTTAGGTTTATTTTAAAAGGTATTACTTTAAGGTAACTTTTATATAAATCCTTTAAATATTAAAGATATTAAGTTAAGTATAGCGTTAATAGAATTAATAAGAATAGGTTAATTTATTAATAATAAATAAACTATAAAGATAGTATATTTAAGAAATTTAATAATAAATAGAGCTTATAATAGTTTTTAAAAGGATATAGAAAATGTAGTAAAATTTACTTTTCTTTCCCCTTTTATATCCTTATCCCCTTTAAATCTTTTTACTTTATTTTTATATTATTTTATTTATTATAAATATATATCTTTATCCTAATTTAAAAGTTTAAGTTTAAGGTAAGCTATAAAATAAGGAAAAAGATATATTTTATTATAGTTAAAATATACCTTCCTTTTATTATTAAGTTATTATTTAAATAAAAGAAGATTAACTTTAATAGCTAAAAGGGTAGTTTATATTATTTATTCCTTTTAACCTTATTTAAAGTATAATATTATATTAATTACCTCTTTTAAAATAACTATTATTTATATTATAATTTTAGCTATATTAATAATTGGAATTTTAAAGGTATTAATTTTCCAGGTTATTAAAAAAAAGTTAAATTTAAATTTAAAACTATTAATAAATTTTTTAATAATATATAAATATAATTAAACTAAAGCTAAATTAAGTTTAATTATATTTACTTAAATCTATTATAATATAGTAATAAATTAAATAATACTATTAGTAGATTTAAATGTTATTTCTTCCTATTATTAATAATATTATATAAACTAAACCTTTTCTTTAAGCTTATAGTTTTAATATAACTTATTTTATAATAAAGCAAGTATATTAAAAAGCTTTATTAATATAAGTTAAATTTATTAATAAGCATTTTATAATAGTTTACTTTAGATTATAATACTAACTATATTACATTTTTTAAACCATTTATCCTTTTTAATAAAAAAGGTTTTTTTACCTTTTCCTTTTCTTTATTAAAGGGCTACTTTATAAAGCCCTTCTAATAATATTTAAACAAACCTATTTATATTAAGTTTTTTTTATATATTTTAACTTTACTTTAACTATTATTCCAAACTATTAAAAAAGGCTACCTTTTTAAACTCTTTAATACTATTTAACAATATCTTGGTTAATTATTAATATTATAAATAATATAATAATAATTAATAAGGTTAGCTTAATTAGTTTAATAAATAGATTAATAGCTATAAAAGGTTTTATAGCGTAAGGTTAAGTAATAATTAATAATTTTTAATCTATTTCTTCTTTAAAGTTTAATATTATAATATATTGTTAATATAGATCTTTTAAAAGGGCATTTAATAGGAAAAGGTTTATAAAGTAATTACCTTAAGAATCTTTGGTTAAAATAAAGGATAAATCCAAATTAAGTTCTTTAATTTGAAAATTAATATTAAAAAGGGGGGTATTAAGGTTAGTAAAAAGGTTCTCCAAGGTAATTAATCTTAAAGTTTGGTAATTAGGTGAAATATTAACTTTGTAACCAAAAAGATCTTAATTATTAGGCATTAAAGGGTAAAAAGAAACTTCAAATACCCTTAATAACAATAATAAAGATAAAGGTAGTTAATTAACATAATTTAAACTTAAATTAATATCCTAATTACCTATATTTTTTTAGTTAAAAAGGTATTTAAACTATATTAAAACTTTATATATAAAATAGGGAAAAGCTTAAATATTTAAAAAACGAATAATATTAAATATTTAAAGTTATACCTAATTATAAAAGTTATAATAAATATTTAATAATATTTTTACTATTAAGTATTAATAATATAATTATAATTATTCCTATAATTATTAAAAGGAAAAGGTTAGATTAAGGATTTTTAAGTAGTTAGTTATATATAATTTATTTAGCTTTTATTTATTTTAAAGAATTAATGGGTTAAAAATTCTTTAAGTTAACCTTTAAAACTTAGCCTTATTAACTATTATTCGAAGTAATAATATTTTAATATAATCTTCGTTTATAGGATTAATAAAGTGGAATTTTAATGCGTATCGTTATTTTGTATTCGCGAATAGTGGAGGGTTAAAGATAAAGTGTAATTTTAACCCTTAATAGCTGAAGATACGCTTAGGTGAACGTCCGGGCTTATAACCTGTTAAGAGTAGTATATGTGATCCCATTAGATATCTAGAAGTCTAAGTTACAATATAGTCATCTGGCTGGATGAAGGTCTTATATATAGATTCCTAGCATTCCAGTATGTGGAACGCAAGTATCACCGCCTTCCCTTTCTGACACACCAACCCAGACGCAGTAAATATCCGCCACCAATCTTTGCCAGGAATTCGTCGTCTGACAGAAGTTGGGTGTTCTCGGGTAGTATTGAGTCCAAATTCCCGTCGGCTACGATCGCAGCCACATTGGCGATACTCGTAGGGTTGCGCGGGAGAAGTTTCGTGTTCCGCATCAGGAGCCGTCCAGCTGCGGATAACACAAGTGTCGCGACGAGCAGTGCTTCGAGCACACGCGTTGTTGCTGGGTCCTGCGCGAGACGCCTACGTCCAAAACTTCTCCGCAGAGTGCCATCATACACAATGGCGTCGTTGGCCCTATCGATGTTGGCGGGAGGATTCACGAGTGTTGCATTGGTCGCGTTCGCTGGTCCCCGGAAACCCTCATTCAGGACCTGTGCGCGAAGAATTCCGTGCTGCGCTACGATCGCGCTCGCGACGGCCGCGTCTTGATGTGGATCGTCTAGGTCCCCTAACGAAATTGCGTATCGCGATGTGATGAGCGCGTCGAAGAATGGCCAGAGATACGTCCCTGGCGCTGCGACGCCCTGTGCTAGGTAGATATAGGGACTTTCCCAGTCGTCTTCCTGCCATTCTATGCTGGAGTGTACTTTGACGGTGGACCGCCGTGCAGAATCATCTATAGGACGTGGTGGGAAGGAGGGATCAATGCTCAGCTGGGGCCCTACGAACGTCGTGAATGCGTCGACTGCCTCGATAGACTCATTGCAAGTTAGCGCGGCTACATGATTTCCAGATTGAGTTGTAGAGTTTGTTTTATGGCCCCATACATAAAGAAAGTCGCTCGTGCACCAGAGCAGTCCGGTGTGACCGTTGCAACTATCGCCGAATCCGAACACCCAGTCCGCACCATTGTCTAGCGGAACTTCAACGTTGTGAGTTAGTCCGTTCGGTATCGAGAATGATTGATGTTGTTCGCCGTCGATATCTATTGCCAATACCACTCTCGTCGCCTCATGACTGGCTGGAACGCCGGGGATAGAGGCAGATATGACTTCCATCTGAATCTCTGACGCACTATACCGTGTACAAGACATTTTAGATCTTAGTGCTGGCAGCGTCGCATGCACAACGTCAGACGATGAGATCTGATGACTCTGCTCCATGTCGAGCATCGAAAATTCTGGAAAGGCCAGCGTTTCGTACGTAAAGGCAGGATATGATAAATTGCTCTCGAGTATGAGGGTGCTGGTGAGTGAGGAGAAATCCGGTAGCTGCCCCAAATCGGTGGTCTCTGCAACTACCTGTCTTGTTACATTGAAAGACGTCTCCATTAGAAGCCGAACGGGTAAATCCGTCGGTAAATCCACAGTAGTATAGAGCGAGCCTACGAATATGGTTAGAAATGAGGCGGTGAGCGTACAGAACGTCGTCGCTAGTGCGGCTAGAGAGTCAGAACGATGCTCACGCCAAAGTAATCGCGGCGTCGACCCGTCGAGGAGATCTAGGTGAATCATATGTGCGAGGGAGCTTCCCTTGCTCAGCTTTGAATAGGGAGTCAATGAACGAATTTCCAAGTCAACCGCGGCAAAGTACATTGATATGAGAGACATGAACAACGCAGGCAGAATAGTCCACGTGAAATGTATATATTTCCCATCTAAGACGTCGACGAAGTCGTTCTCGTCTCCGGAAACCCGCAGAATTACCTCTAGAGCCACAATGGTCCCGATAATGAGTACCTGGACAGCAACCATGGAAATTGGGTTGAGAACAAGTGATGTCCTCATGGTTTTCGCTGGAGCATTGAGATAATGAAGCTCGTGAGGTTCCTGGTTGATTGAAGCACTTATTCGAAGCAGCTCCGTCGCGCAATCTGTAATTGCAGTAGCCCTGAACTGGAAATCTCGAAGACGGTTCTTTACCGTGCCGAGTGACGCTGGTCCAGCGCCTGATAGCAGACTCTTAACATCCTTGCTAGCAGTTAAAAGCTGTGCAGTTTCGACGACACTGTTTGGATTCTTCGGTAGGCTCGTTATGCCAGGCTTGGTGAAGATGACTATGAGACTCAGAATCGCGGCGACAGAGAGTAAGGCGGTCATAGTGTGGCCGGTCGCCGCACTAACGAGGAGCCGGTCCTTCTTCAACCACATCGTGCCCATAGTGCCCCCTGCAGTTTGCTTTGAGAAAACGGACTTTGCAATGAACGCGGTGGTTTGTTGGTAATGGCGGCTTATTATCTCTTCCAATAAGGACTGCTGGAACAAGTCAGAAACTGATGAATTTGATGCGAGAGAAAACATCAATGCATCCGCAAAGTACAGATCTAAATCAGCGTCTTCGGGCTCTCCGGTCTCGCCGAGAAGAGGCACGGTCACGCGCATAGATTCAGTGCTGGTTGCAGTCTCGAAGGACTCGAGGTAGAGGTCGAGCATTCTCCCTTCCTCTAATTCCTCGATATGTCGCGGTGCAGTTATTGTGGCATTGGAGACACTAAGTACCTCAGTGTGATTGCTGATCACGTCAACTCGGTCAATTGCATAAGAAGCTCGACACACAATTTGGGAAGATTGCCAAATAGTTGTGTAATCTGCGGGCACTGTTCCATTATTTGGCCCAAGTTTTCCAAATAACATATACATGCGGACATCCTGAATTTTTGTTGAATTGTCGCATCCTGTAAGGCCCACCTGTCCATAATATGATGGAGGAGCATCGTGAATATTGTCGAGTTCCGGTAAGTTTTGGACCAGTATACGCTGGATGGGATACTGGCAGTCTTGCGCTTCCAGAGCCCAGCAATACCCACGCCAGCTAAGTTCATCACAGCTACTGTAGCTTATATTCAACGAAACGGGCTCGCAGGACAAGCTCGACGTGAAACCGTCCACTGTGACGTTCAGGCGCGCGTCAGAAACATCTGGTACAGCAAACTGTTGATAGGCATAGTTGTTCCATGTACCATCTGGAAACGCCATATTCTTTGTAGATAGACCCCGCACTGATGATATAATGCTAGTTAGATTCGGCTTTTCTTAGGTGAGCTACCGAGGAAGAACGAAGAAATGTGCAGTTTCAGAAGCATCATTCTTTCTTGGTGTTTAGTAGGAGGTCACGTATGGAGTATAGTGTAAATCGGGGCGGGGTGCTCAGGATTACATACTACTATAATAAGGCAGTGTCCCTATCCTGGTAGCAAGGTCTCCAAGCTCGGTAGCATTGTCTACGAAACTGGAACGCAGAGCAACTGGGACATTGGCATCAAGGATCTCGGTTGGCAAGAGAACAATCAACGCAGTTGAAAAAACAACAGCGACCCGTAGAATCAGACTACACAGCGTTGCAGACGCGACGACCCAGTCTCGAAACTTGACAGCTCTCACGACCGCGATTGGCTGAAGCATGGACAAATAGTCTAAGAATAGGGTCTTGTCAGCTTGCCCTCCTTCCATCAGGTGAGCCCATGGCGCAACGGATTTGGCTTGGAACTCCACGCGTCCCCAGGCTGCCGCGAGTAATATCAACACGGCCATCGGTCCAAACGTCCAAAGATAGTGCAAGTTTCTGGTAGATTTTGCCAAGCCATCGTTTGATTGGGATATTTGTATGAGGATCTGTATTGTGATAACAAAGACCAAGAAAATGATGGGGAACATGACTAATCGTCGTTTTGCTAGGTAAGCTGGTTTCCAAGATTCTGGAATGAGAAACTGCGGAGGCGCTCGTGATTTGTCGACCTTTTCAGCAGGGCATAGTTTGGCGGCTTGAGTGTCCTCTGTGATCTCGTCTAGTACTGGGACATGAGGAATCTCATTAGAAATATCATTCACCAGATTGCTATTACTAGAGGATTGGGTTGTTCCGAAATCAGGGATAGAACGGTGCCCATGAGGCGGCAATGAGCTAGAATGCCATGATACCATCGGCGAAGAGATTGGCATCGCGTTGTCCGTGCGATCTTCCATGAGGAGAGTGATATAAACTAGAGGACCGGCTGCCAGTATTTTGGGACTAAATACCAAATAGAATTGGTAAAGGGGAATTTTTGGGAAATTCCTAGAATATGTTCTAGGATCAGAAGGAAATTTATGTCTATCTTCATGTATAGGAAATAGGGCGAATTAAGATAAAAGTGCCATTGGAAGCCGAGGCAGAGTGTCCTAGTTTTAAAGATTGAAATGCGGCAACATGAAAGAGTCACCGTCACAGTGAGTGATATTGGTGCAGGTAATACAGAATTAGACGAAACAACACCAAGTATGTTGAACTACCTGTCACACCAATAAAAAACTCTAACGGACTTGAAAACAAAACATTATCGGGGCTGAAACCTCTGTGGGATCTGTTATACCATGACCATCGTGGGGTGATGGGGGCTAACGAGGCAGGGCAGAGACACAGCCTATGCCATAGGCTCTCCAATTGACCAAGCTTCATGAGACGATTGTAACATGGAGGCGATATTAGTGTTGTTGCCTCTTTCGATTTATCGCAATGAATGATTGACATATTTCGACAACATGTTGAAACTAGCCGTTATTTATAGCTACACAATCCAGAGAAGCTATCATGATGGCTTGTTAAGTCTCCACCGCGGTAACGGTAAGCTGCTAGCTGATTCTACTACGTTAGTATTACTGCCGATATTGGGAAATTTTTCTTTGAGCTCCTTGATTTCTGAATTCCTTCCCTGTTCTTCGTATATGCGTAGGAGGATCTCTACTGTGGCAATGACTCGAGCATTGCTAGCGCTGAGGAGCTCTGTTTCAAATACCTTGGACATGATGGTCTTGCAGCATTTCTCCGCAGTGCTCGCATCATCTTCATAGTGAAGGACATAGTAGGCATAGCCCCATTCAGCGTATACCCAGTCAGGATGATCGGGAGGGACCATTTTACGTAGCCATTTGATGAGATCACCGGCCTGTTCCCATTGATCACTACGGATGTATGCTCGAGAAAGATTTCCCTTAGTCATAAACATTCCGACATGATCATCACCTAGAGTTCTTTTAACGACGGGAATGATTTCTTCCAGAATCGCCGCTGCTTCGCTGTTGCGCCCTGACTCCATATAGACCTTGGAGAGATCGTTGACAGACCACAAAGTGTACGCATGTTCTTCTCCTAGAATCTTTTGGCGCACTTGTAGTACATCATATACAAGAGACTCAGCTTCGTGCAATCCCCCCTTTTGTGAAATTAGGTTCATTCCCAATTCATTGCGTACCATAAGTGTATCGGGGTGATCTCTCCCAAAGAAATGTTCCCGTCTTGCTAATACGTGTCTGAAAATTGCCTCGCTTTTTTCGGTCTCCTCAAGGTGTAGGTAAGTTCGGCCTAGGTTAAACATGGCGTTCAAAGTCAAAGGATCATCAGAGCCGTACTTTTGTATTAACCCGGTAACTGCTCTTTCTCCAGCTCGCTTCGAAAGGTCTTGAAGCCCTGCAAGCCACAAGGATTGAGCCAAGTCGCTTAAGGTGGTGCAGTATTGAACATGAACAGGCTTCCAAGGAGGCCACACGAGCCAGTCTGATATTGAAGGGCGAGACCATAGCTGAGTCATGAGTATTTGGCGTTGAACCTCTAGACAACCTTTGAGGTCGAACAGATTCCACAGTGAGTTTGCCAGGCTTCGCTTCGAATGTATCGTCAGCGGATGAGCTGCACCCAGTCTAGCAGAACGTAATTTGACCACCTTAAGCTGTAATGAACGTGCTTTCTTCCACAACCCGGCTTCAGCATAGACAAGAGCAAACCTATCAAGATGTGAAGCCTGTTCTAGATTCTCGGGAAAATTCCAATAAGTCTTCTGTAGTACTGACAAGCATGCTTCAATATGGGGCAACAAGAGTCGACGAAGAGCCCTCCCGCTTGTCTCCATATTGGTTGATATGGAGTGTTCGAGGATGGCAGCTGTACAAGCAAGCCACTTTGCTCGATCATCTTTTTGAAGCCTTTCTCGAGCCCATTGATGGATAGCTGGATGGAGTGTGAAGTAATGCTTTGGAAGGAGTTTCCCGGTCATTATCTCAGACTGGTGATCTAATTCACTGATTGAAATGATTGAGTGATCGTAGAGAACTCGAGCTGCAGTCATAACACGATCGCCTACCATTTGCATCGAAGATGAGTTGACGATAACTGACGGGCGGATGGCAATGTCTTTGCATGATTTTAAAGCGTCTGAACATAGTGTAAATACATTGCTCGGTATTGAAACGAAGTGCATAAAGGCAAAGATATGGACGAGTTCTACAGCATCACGATGTTCTTGCGTCGTGCCATTTAGAATATCTGTGAATGGCAGTTCCCAGGTCGCATATATATTAGCATCCGCGGCAGATTTCACAAGGGGACGACTGAGGAGAGCCTGGCGACAGCCCAGTAGCGATTGCAGGTATCTCCCAAGGGGTAGAAATTGTGTTCGAATTGTATGAGCAGCTTGCTTTAGAGCCAAAGCGAGGTAGCCGAGTTCTGACGCGATGACGCCTGCATCTTGCCTGTATACACTGGTTATCTGATCTGGTTCCTTCTCAGGATAGGCTAAGCGAAGGAGAAGTGTGATGGCTTCCTCAGGGTCCATTCCACGGAATTGGAATGCGCCCACCGTGTTATAAAGCTGTGCGCCAGGATTCCTAGTAGTAATAAGAACGTGCCCATCCCCAGATACGGGGATAAACATGGACAAGTCCATCTCGGGGTCATTGGCATTGTCGAGAATCAAGAGCCACGAATGAGGAAGATGGGATAGCCACGCTTGACCCGCTCCTGGTTGTGACCCCTTTCCTGCCAGAACGCCGAGCGATCTAAACCCGTCTTCTGCATTTGGCTCTGTCGAGCAATCTATCCAAAAGACTCCCCAATACCTGTTTGCTAGTGAGTAAGTTGCGCGAACGGATTTCCAAAGAGCACGCACCTATGGCGGTTGTCTTCACAATATCGGAGACAAAATTGCGTTTTACCAGACCCCGGCAGGCCGTACACCACAAATACCTTGGGCTTTTGCCCTTTCCGCTTGGGAGTTCGAAATTTCTGCTGCAGGTGTTCCGTCTGTTTTTGTCTCCCCACATAGTACTCTGACCGACGATTAACGAGATAGTGAAGGTTGACGCACGGTGTCCTGACCTCCTCTGAAGAGTCGCTCAAATATACGAGTGATTTGCTACTGTTTTCAGGGCTGGTAAGCGTTGATATAGATGGTGCTCCTCTCAACGTGATTAACTCGTGGGCGATACTTTCTGCACCAATTGCATGATTAAGCAAGGCCCCAGGCAGTAGGTTTTCTACCTCATGTTGGCGTTCTTTCCGTATAAGCTCGAGATCTTGTTCCCATCTTCTTGCAACACCTGTTGCTGATAACTTGATATACTTATCCAGTGCTGCTAACACAAGCCTGTAGCCTGGGGAAGCCGAGCTGGTGAATTTCACGATTCCGGCGTGTGTAGTATTTATGCCACATTGATCTACTTCGTTCCAGCTCGGACTTGCGGAGGTTCGATCCACAATATAGATCTTATGCCGCCCAACAGCAGTGCGAAGTTGCTCCCAAAAATTATATATGTAGAACTGTTTCATAATGGGTGCGAAATGATCGGTAATCTCCTGCAGCGCTTCTGAGCCCTCCAGTAAACTCAGCATGAAGTTATTTGGTTCCGGATGACGGGACCGGTTTGTGTAGATTAATGCTTCTTTTTTGAAGCCTTCATGGGGCGTTGCCATGAACATTATCGCAACCGTGGAACGGTAAATGGATCTAATGTGCTCAACTCTGGAACCTTTCCTGGAATGAGAGTAGGCGAGAGCCCTTTTCACCAAGAGACCGCCAAATTCATGACATATGAAAATGATCGGGCGTTGCTCCGCTTGGTGTAGTTCTCGGCTCGCAATGAGATGATTGACGAGCGAAACTGCCTCGTCAAAGATGCTACTGATGTTAGGCCCTCCTGGTGCCATTAATCTATCGACATCATATTCATATAGTAACAACCGGGCCCCGTATCTAGCATAAGGGAAAAGGTCTCTCATCCATAAGATGCCCGATACCTGGTCAATCCATGCGTTTTTGCCGGGCTCATGTAAGCCGTGAACGAAGACGAGGCTTTGAAAGGTGTTAGGTGATTATTCTGGAGCTGAAAGTTCTAGTACTTACTCTACAGAGGCATCTGATATCGGCGACTCTCCATCATCAGCTTCGTTTATATCAATCATACCCATTGTGTCTAAACAGCTCTCAAGGAACTATTAGGGTTAGGGTTAGGGTTAGGGTTAGGGTTAGGGTTAGGGTTAGGGTTAGGGTTAGGGTTAGGGTTAGGGTTAGGGTTAGGGTTAGGGT
>NW_025953642.1:0-107531 GCF_022495145.1 Xylaria bambusicola | reverse complement strand
TAGCGCCCCTTTAGCGTATTGCTTAATATCTCGCTTAATAAATTTTATAAAAAATAGTAAAAAATACCTCTGGATTCCCCTTTAACTAACGGATTTAAAGGTATTAATTATTAAATCGTACGATTAGTATTCATAAAGTTATTAAAGATTGAAATAATGGGGTTTTATATAGATTATTGGGGTGGCCAGCTCAATTGGGTGGCCAGGTCAAGTGGGAGATGCGTTATATATTTATAATAAATAAAATAATATAAAAATAAAGTAAAAAGATTTAAAAGGGATAAAGATATAAAGAGGGAAAGAAAAGTAAACTTTATTATACTTTCTATATCTTTTTAAAAATTACTATAAGCCCCGTTTATTATTAAATCTTTTAAATATATTATCTTTATAGCTTATTTACTATTAATAAATTAACCTATTCCTATTAATTCTACTAACGCTACATTTAATTTAATATCTTTAATGTTTAAAGGATTTATATAAAAGTTACTTTAAAGTAATACCTTTTAAAATAAACCCAACGTTAAAAATATTAATACTAGGGCTATAAAAAAACTTTTAAATAATATACCAAAGGATAGCTATTTAAAAAAAGTTATAAAAGCTTTATTTACTATTATTAATAAAAATTGAACTAATAGCCTTATAAAAATATTAAAAATAATACTAGTTATTAATAATAATATTAATATTCCTATATTTTTAAACCTAACTAGCTTCATTAACTTATATACTATACTATACCCTACAACTATTAGAATTAATAAATTAATAATATAACTAACCTAATACGGAGACTATACCTTTATTAATATAATTAATAAAATAAAAAAAACTACTATATTAAGAAATATAATCTATTGCTTAATAATTAATATAAACCTAATTTTTATATTATACCTTATAGGACTTAATGCTAAATTCCTCTTTTAAAACAATAAAGCTTATGCTTTAAAGGGGGATAATATATTTTTAAAAGGTACGGAATATAATGGCCTATATATAATTAATTAACTTAGGTTAAATATTAAGGCTACCACTACCGCTTTTACTACTTACTCCTTCTTTAATCCTAAATTTACATTATAGTATAAACGTTTTAAACATATTAATAAATCCTTAATTAAAAAATTAATAAACGCTAAATATATCAAGCCCTAAAAACCAACCTATATATATAAACATTATATTCGAATTAAAATAAAGGAAATACCTTACTTAAAAAAACTTCAATAAGGCACCTACCTATTAAAATTATTATACGTTAACATTATAAATATCCCTAAAGTAGCACTTAAAGGCTATAAAAGCTTTATATATATTATTATTATATATTACAATTTTATAAAAATAACGTAGGTATTATTATTTAAAAATAAAGGAAAATTTACCTAAGTTTTTAAATTTTTCCTTAAATATTATAAATACTTTAAACAAAGGTATTATATACTTATACTTAATAAAGCTGGAAAAAATACCAATAGGGAACTTAAATATATATACTAAAGTTAAAGAATCCAGATATTATTCACTACTATAGGGCAACACCAATAGGGTAACATTTATAAAAAAGCAATAGAAATATATAAATCCATTATAGTTCTTATAATAGTATAAGCTATAAATAATAGAATATTATAAAAATATTAACCTATTATTACTTAAATAGCTTATTATATAATAATATACCAGTTTAATAATTAATTTAAAATGTTACTATATAAAAAATAGTATGGGTAAAGGCCTACCTATAATTATATAGTAATAATAAAAACCAATGGAAAATATTTCCAGCTAAATAAAAAGGGATTAATATTTATTAAATAAACTTTACCTTATAAAATATTAAGCTATTAAAATTAAAGTTTCTATAATTATATAATCCTTTTAAAGAATAAAAGGGTTATAAATATTAATAATATAAGCTTTTTTTAAAAAATCTTTTACCCTTTACTTAACTTAACTAAAATGGTTAACGAAAGAAAATAGGTTTAATAGAACTTTAAAAATAAAACTATAGGAAACTTTAAGAAATTAAATATAATAAAAGAATAAAAATCTAAAAGTTTTCCTTATATTAAATCAAAAGATTATATATTAATTTAAAAAAGAAAAAGATTAAACCCTATTATAATAAATATTATACTAAATATTACGCCAGCTATTATACTAATTACTATTCTGTACATTATACCTAAGGCCTTAATAAACGGATCTTTTAATAAAACTATCGGAAATTCCAATAATATTTTAAAGTTAAATAATAGCAACAACTTTAACTATTAAAAAATATTATTTAATAATATTAAAAATTAAAACGCTTTAAGCATTATATTTAATATAGAGTTAGAAATTAATAATAATAATAATAAAAGTATTAAGTTTAAAATATAAGTTTTAAAAAAATATATAAAGCCTATATTATAACTTTATTATAATAATATATACCTTATAAACTATAGCTATTAACTATTTATTTTCTATTTTATTACTATTACTTTAGGAGCTATTAATATAATTAAAATCATTAAGCTAATTAATTATAAAGCTATTAAAAGGAATTTACATTAGAATAAATAGCTAAAAGCAATAAATAATAAATATAATTCCTTAATTAATAATATTACTTAGGATCTTATACCAATGCCACTTAATGCAAAAGTATTATTTAGAAAATAGGTTTATAAACTTGAACGGAATAAGTTGGAAAAAATAGTTAAATATAAGGTTAAATAGGTAATTAAAGGATTTAAATAAAAAGATAATATAAACTATAATAAAACGTTTACCTTTATAGTTAAACCTATAAGCTATAAGATATTATTTATAATTATTACTACTTTAAATTTTAAAATTTATTAAATAAATATAAAAATAGCATTTTTATATAAAAAAGTATTAAAAAATATTTTTATTAAATAATTATTAAAATTTATAAAGGACTTAAATATGGTTTATAAACTTAAAAAGGCCCTTTATAGATTTAAATAAACACCCTATATATAATATAAAATGTTAGCTATATTTTTAAAAAGCTTTAAATTTAATAGTTTAAACTTAAATATTAGAATCTTTATTTAAGGAAATTATTATATTGCTATTTATATTAATAATCTTTTAATTATTAAACTTAAAACGTTAAAAATTATAAAGATTAAATAAATATTAAGCAATAAATTCTAAATAAATAACCTAAGCCTTATTAAATATTACTTAGGAATAGCTATTAAATAAAACTATAAGGTATATACCTTAAAGCTATTATAAAAGGTTTACCTAAAAAAAATACTTATAAAATTTAGATTTTAAAATTTAAATAAGTTAAAATATTAAAAATTAAAGTTAACCTATAACGCATCTCCCACTTGACCTGGCCACCCAATTGAGCTGGCCACCCCTTTAACCTATATAAAAATCCAATGTTTCAATTTAGAATAATTTAACTAATATTGGTCCTACAATTTAATAATTAATACCATTAGACCCGTTATTTAATAAGGAATCCAGTTGTATTTTTTACTATTTTTTATAAAATTTATTGAGCAAGATATTAAGCAATACACTAAAAGGGCGTTAGGCAAGGATTATTTTAGCGCTTACTTTAGCGTATTGCGTAATAACTCCACCAATATGAGTCGTATAAACTAATGAAAGGTACCGTTAAATAGATCTTTTTATTATGAATCTAATGGTATATTTTATTATTTTATACGACTAATATTCGTAGAGTTATTAAATTATTACGTGATTAGCGCACCGACGTTATTTATATAGGCTAGGGGGGTGGCCAGGTCAAGTGGGAGATGCGTTACCCTTTTATTTATTAAAATAAAAGTACCTAAAAATAACTTTATTTTAAATCTAAACGATCGAAAATAGTATTAAAGGGCTATAAGCTTATTAATATATATAATGTTAAGTATTTAACCTAATATAGCATTTACTATCTTTAAATGCAGTAGGTATATAGTTAAACCTAATGCTTTCTATATTAAAATGGTAAAATAAATATTTAAATACTTTAACTTTACGATCGATTTAAAATTAATATATAAAGGAGGTAAAATTAAATTATAAAGCTTTATTAATTTAGATTAAGGAATATGTAAAAAAACTTATTAATTAACTTTAGGGTATATATTTAATTTAAAGAGTGGTATTATTAGTTAAAGTTTAAAAAGGTAGCTAATAATTTTATTATCCTTATTTGAAGTTAAATTAAAAGGGTAAACCTAAGCTATTAAAGAAGCTATTTAAATATAAAAACTATTAGTTAAACTAAATACTAATTTAAATAATATACTTATAATTATTTATAATAATAATTAAAAAATAATCTTAGCTTTATATAACCTACCATTATATAATAAAGGGAAATATATATTAATTTAAAATTAATAGTATTAAAAATAAATTACTGCTGGAAAAGTTAATTTTAAATATATTTTAACCATTAATTAAATAATAAATAAACTAATAAAAGCACTACTAAGGCTAACCTTTAAAAAGTTTAAAAAATCATTAAGCTTAAAATAAATAATAAAGCTAAGATAATCTATATATAAAGTTAAATAAAAATCCTATATTAAAATTAACTTAAGCTAAAATACTTTTATTATTATATCCTTTAATAATAATAAATAATATAAAAATTATCTTTATAATTTAAAAATATAAAATTTAAATTATTAAAAATTAAGCTATAAAATAAATATAAGTTTAAAAAAAACTATTAATAATAACTTAAAAAAAGTCTAAAACAAAACCATAAAGCATTTTAAAATAATATTCCAAAAAGTAAAATAATAAATATTATTAATTAACCTAAACTAAATCTTTTAAATACCTATATACCTAAATATAATAGGATTAACCTTTAAAAGATACCTTTAATAATATAACAATAATAAGCTATTAACTTTCTAAGGTTACTTTAAACTAGCCTTACCTATAAATAATAAAATATATATTTATTTATACTTTATATCCTTTATTAAAATTTTCTAACATTAATAATATTTAAAATATTATAAAAGTAATTAATATAATAATATAATAATAAAGGCTACCTTAAAGGAATTTTAACTAATTATAAAACTAAATAATTTAACTATAATAGCTTTATTTACTATACTTATAATAGGTTTATTAATTAAATAAAACGTAAAAGATAAGGTTTAATATATTTTTAATATTATTATAATAAAGGAAAAAAGTTAAAAAGGAAAGCATATAGTAATCTAAAACTATAACCCTTATAATTAATTAAAAAAAGGTATAAAAGTTAAAAAAGCCCTATAAAGTTTTTAAAGGTTAATTTATAACTATTTTAAAACAAAGTTAATAAGCTTAATAATTTAATATAATATAAATTAATAGTAAAATAGGTAAAAAAAGTATATATATTATTTTATAAAAAAAATTAAAATATAATATAAAATAAATAATATACCCTTTTTAAAAACTTAAAACTTATAAATTATAAACTATTTATAACTTATACCTTAATAAAGGTATTAATTATTAAAAAAAGCAGTTATAAAAATATATATAAATAGTATAAAGATAAAGGGGGAAAAAAAAAATATTTATAAAAATATTCACATTTATATAAAAATAATAAATATATAATATATTATAGCTATTATATACTATAACGCCTTAATTTTAAAAGCTTTATATTATAAATAGCAATTTAAAAGTAATATTAATAAAACTTTTACCCTTTATAGTATTCTATTTTAAGAAACTTAATATTACTTCTATTTATTATTTACTATAAATAATTTAACTTTTAAAAGAGTTTTACCTTATCTATTTTATTTTAATAGGCGTCCTTTAAAACATTACCCTTATACTATCCAACATAACTATTCAACTCACCCTAAAGGGAGCTACCCTTAAAAGGGAATCAATTAAGATTTATAGCATTAACCAATATAAAGATCAAAAGGGAATATTAAAAAGGGAAGGCAATAATACTTACATTCCATATACTAAAATGCTAGGAATTTATATATAAGACCTTCATCCAGCCAGATAACTATATTATAACTTAGACTTCTAGATATCTAATGGGATCATATATACTACTCTTGACATTAATAGCTTGGGGCATGTAAATCTAACTACGTCTTAGTATACGGCACAGAAAGGGTTTTGTGAAGATCTTGACGAGGGCAAGTATAGTCTTCCAGTTATCCATGCCATCCAAACCTCTTCCGAAGATAAAGCTTTGCTCTTGCGCAACGTTCTAGCCCAGAGGCGCACTGTTGGCCATTTATCGATCATGCAGAAGCAGCTTATCCTGGCCGAGCTCGAGAGAACGGGTAGTATGGAGTACACGAAGGCAGTTTTGGGAAACTTGTATGATGCCATTATTACGGAACTACACGATATTGAGCGTACTTGCGGCACTGCAAACCCTCAATTCATGAGACTAGTCGACGCATTGAAGTTGTAGTGCACCAGTCAGATATGAAAGACGTTCTTGAACATCCATTCTGATATATCCTCTGGTTAATCTTAGAATTTTAATTTGAAGTTGCTATTATCATTCGTGTAAAGGACTTATTGCTACGGTTACCTATGTAATGCAGCACGCTTGTACCTTGAGTTTGATGTAGATAAGGAGCGTAGCTATTGCGCATTTGCAACCCAGGAGCATTATAATTGGCCACTAAATTTACGCGACCTTATTTTTTCCATAGATAAAGGTTAGGACCCTTTGAAGTATTTCTACATATTGCTCCATAATGAACAGGTTATTGCGTACTACTGGCAGATGGCGATTGCGTTTCTGAATTGCTTTGGAAATGCTGAGTTCTACTTTACTAGGGGCTAGTACATAGGGCTCGTACCCAAGGCCACTATGGCCGGGGACCAGATCTATTTGTTCAATAGGGGCAAGGTTCCATTCGTAGTACGGAAAAGGGGGGAAATTTATATGTTTGTTGGGGAGTTTTACATACATGGGATCATGAATGGAAAGATGCTTCAGTGGGAGGGATTGGAAAATCATAACCTAGGATTGGTATGGGCAAACCTGTATCACAGCCCGCAAAGTGCTGGACGTTAATGATGGAAACTTCTTTGCAATTAAGAGTAACGCATAACGCTAATTCTTGAACGTAGGTGGGACTATATAATAACCGTTAGACCGCTCGAACATCTAACGGCGTCGTTTTTGACGTTCGAGACTAATTGACCATCATTATCTACATAACGGTATGAAGGAATAACATCTCGAAGTCACGTTATTGCCCTGCAAGAAATATTTCAACAATCCATGGACAATGTCCTGTACCGTCTTTGATGACTCTTAGCAAGGAGGAGGGTTCATTTTGTATGTTGTCACAATCTCATCATGCACTGGGGCCATGCCCCATATGTGTCATCTAGGTGCTGTGTATTTGTGGCGACTGTGTTTTTGGCGCTCAGATTTGAAGACTTCTGCGCAAGTTCCGTTTCATCCCATTCTCTTCGACATCTCTGATGGCGTCTTCCCTTTAAAGGAACTTCACGGGCTCCATGGACTTTTTCGGTGCCATCTTATCGTGCTTCTCCTTCCTAGTGTTGTAGATAGCCAGCCCACAAGCCATACGAATGAGATGCTGAACCAGATGGCCGCACCATAATGCCATGACGGCGTTTCCTTGATCCTCCCATGGCGTAGAGCAGTGCGTCTTCTACCACTCACCGACGTTCTCTTCCATTTTGACCACAGAGTCAACGGCTTTGGCTTGCGAAATGAACTTTTGAAGGCGGCAATGAAAGACAAAGCTGACACCTATCAACGATGGCCTGGTTGATCTCAGCCAGGTTAGCCGTAAGAATCATGATTCCTGGAAACCACTCCAGCCGCTGGAGAAAGGTACCAACAATGACGTTGTGTTGGAGAGTGTCATTACCGCGGGTGCGAAGATATATGTCTGCCTCGTCCAGAAACATAACGCAGCGCTAACGTCGACCGCGGTTGAGTACTTTTGCTAAATTCTCATCGATGGCTTCCATCCTGTCCCCAAGATCGCTTCCAGTGCTGGAGTAGAGAGGCTTCCGTAACCTGGCTGCAAGTGCTTGGGCGGCGAATGTTTTACCGACGCCTGGTGGTCCTTGCAAGGCTACGATAGAGCTAGCTCCTTTTTCTGTCTAGAATCTAGCTTGGGCTCCTCCTTCTGCGCTCTCGAGTGGGCGCGGACAGCAGCTAACAGCAGTCGCCTGTATCCTTTGGGTGCCCGCAACTCGTCCCATATTAGCTGTTTTTTGTCTTTATCGACGTCACGGAGAGACCGAAGCTCGAAAAGCACCCACTTTCTGACGGACAGGACAATGCTCGATATCGAAGACGCAGTCAGGGGGACGATGGGATAGGGGTCGGGTGGATCTCTCACTATGGCTCCCAATCTGTGGCTGTTTTGATCGAATCGTAGTAGCTCATCATCCTGGCTTTTCGATTGTTTCGTTTCAGCTGTGACTTGCAGAAGCTCAGACCGCTAGACAGGAGATCGGTCCTGGGCATGTGACTACATGGTAAGGCTTAGCACCCGGCGGCTCAACGGTTCTATTTTATTTAATACCTACGGTATAAGGTGGACCGCACCGCTACGACTTTCGTGCCGAGTTCCTGATGTTGTGTACAAATGTTGAAGTGTTAGTATGGAAGCCTCTAAGATTGGGGATGATAGTATAGAAACGCCGATAGCACGGTACGGCCTTAACAACTATGTAACATACCTAGCTTTATTATTGACTAGGGTCCTCGAATATCTACACACCTGCATAGGCTCACCTGCACTTTTCATACCAGGGGCGAGGCGGGCAATCAGCGAAATGGCCTGCGAAAGGTACATAGAGTAGAAAGCCCCGTATGCTGCGCAGCCTGCATATAGCTTAAGCTAAGAGCGGTGACGCAGCGTCAGCGAATTAAAAAAATGGCCTGGTTCGCAACATTAGCTAAGCTGCCTCGACTAATTGAAGATAAATCTCGTAGTTTCCCGCTCTCGTGTTCGTCCAGGTTGTCATTTTCCCCAGAGAATCATACCCGGCTGTTTACTTCCTCGCCTTGCGTGGCCTGGAGGTAGAACCCGTCTTCAACCCATTTTGTCACTTCTCAAGAGATCGTCTCGGCGGGTCCTGCCCGCCGCAATCCAATTTCTTACCATCAAGATTCATACAGTGGAGATTTTCGCGACTTTCCTTATCATGTTTACTCTTGCGAACATCACGGTCATCAACGGGCACTAGGCGTAACAAGCACAAGATGGAGGGTCGGCACCTGTACCTTCTGCGTATTCTGTAACTCCTATGTGGATGGAGCTGCAACGCTATTCTATAACGCACGCGATGACGAACCATTGCTTCCAGATCTACCAGCGGGATTCCAAGAGGTAGTCAGCTATGACCAGCCCTGTGCTGTCGTTAATCCCCGTCACCTTCAGCTAGTCTCGGAAGTCTTTGGCTCGTCCAATATCAACTCCACCCCGCAAGACGATGTTACCAGTTGTTCACCATCTACCCTAGAACCTTTACAGGGTAGTTACTCTGGCCTCAGTAGCCAGCCTTCCGCATCCCCGGACCTTCGCTCTTCTTCAGTCATGTCAACTACTCCAGAGCTAGAACGCGAGACGTCAGCCCAGTCACACAATGATATACATAGTAGAGGCCCATCAACCGGTCCCCCATACAGGTGTGAAGCGCAAACTTGCGGCAAAACTTTCGCCAACAACCGCGAGCTTCAGCGACATTATCTGTCTTGCAAACAAGGACAAGAGGTTTTGGGTCACAGTTTGACAACCTCCTTATTGGCATTCAGATGTGCGTGCGGCAAGTCTCACTCTCGTCGTGACAATCACAAAGAGCATGTCCGCAAGTGCCAGCGCGAAGCTACAGGAGAATACAGATGTGAAAAGGGCCACACTCGATCGGATAAGAAGCAATGGCTAGCTCATCTTGAAGGAAAGGAGTGCAAACCTCGCAGGGGTCGCCCACCGCGTCAAAGTAGTAAGATAGGGATTTTTATATAGTTAGGATTTCTCTTAGTGAAGTAACAGTCGAGACTGTGCAAGAAAAAGGTGAGACACCCCCCACCCCCCCACACCACCTATTCAACCACTTATTATTCAACCACCTAGTTAACCCCTTATTTTTGAAGCTATTCACGCACCTATATATTGTCCTTTTGCGTTAATTACATCTAATAGCCGTTCTGGTTCGCTATCGCACCATTTATTAATCGTTTCTTACGATAGCTTTCCCCAACCTTCTTCTACAGCCGTACGAAGGGCTTCCGTATCCCAAATTGCATACTATCGGTATTTTATTCAACCCTTCGGCGCACGCTAGGCATTTTCAATAGGGGCTAAATTAGGAGCTTTACGGCAGTTAAAGAAGTATTTCAACCTATTCTTTTCTTTCTACTAACGCATCTCCCACTTGACCGAGCCACCCCATTGAGCGGGCCACCCCAATAACCCATATAAAATCCAACATTGCAATCCGTAATAACTTTACCAGTTTTTGCCGTACAATTAAATAGTTAATACCATTAGATTCGTAATTTAATTCTGCATCTAGTGGTATTTTTTGCTATCTTTTATAAAATTTATAGGTGTTAGTTGGCAACATGTGACAATATGATTAGGACTAGAGCCATGAATATGCAGGCTAACAAGTAATTAAAGCCTCTCACCCTTATCCAGACCAGTCCCCATTTCCCATCCACTCCTCAAGGCAAAACCCAAGTCGTAACACTATTCGCAAGCAGATTCCCACTCCAAACCTCCCCACTCTTCGCCGTGACAGTAACATAAACATCGTTCCCAAAGGTATTCTCGATGACCACGGTCCGTGTCCCATCAGGGTTCCTCGAGGCCACGGACTGTATACCCGCGTATCCCTCATAGCTATAGCTACCCGTGCCGCTGAGGATAACCGCGCCCCTGGGGATGAACTTGGAGATCTGCGCTAGCGTGTAATAGTCGATGGTGAAGTCGTAGGTCCCCCTGCTCTTGTCCACGACGAATAGCCCGCGACACTTGTCGCATCCGCCGGGTATGTAGGGCCCGAAGGTCCCGTCGCTGGCTTGTGTCCATGTGCCCAGGGTCCACATCAACGAGCCTTCGGCCCAGTTCTGGAGCGGCCCGATTGTGTTCTTGGAGGATTGGTACCAGGACGTCTGAGGAGATGTCTGCATGCGAAAGGAAAGCTTTGATTAGTGTTTTATCGATCGAAATAGGCTTGCGATTTTCAAGATCTAAATACGATGGGATCACTCACCCAACACTCTGTCATATACTGATGCTTCCCTGGATAGTCGTTGTGGAACTGTGTCAACACGCTCCAGTCTAGGTTGCCGGCATAGCAGTGCCACGCAGCGCTGTCAACGTATGATCCGGCGCCGTTGATTACGGCGCGCGGGTAGTTGGGCTGATCGGTGTTGTGGTCGTACGCCCAGATCCGAGTGTTGAACCCAGCGTTGCGTAGCGCCGGGCCGACGTACTGCGACGTCACTCTTGCCGCCTCATCTGCGGACTGGAACATCGTCACATGGCCCCCGCCCTGATTGTTCAGGGGCTCGTTCTGCAGCGTGATGGCGTCAATGGTGGCGCCATTGTTCTTGTATGCTTGTAGGTACTTCACGAAGTACTGTGCGTATTGGGAATAATACTGCGGGTCAAGTTGGTTGTTGTTCGCATTGCCTGTAAGGACCTAGGTTGGTAGGTAACTGTTAGAATGAGAAATACTTGTCTTCTCATGTTTGTTATGGAGTACTCCTTTCTCTTTCCCTCTTGATTCTTGATATGAAAGGTACTATCAGAGAGAAACTGAAAAGACAGTATTATACGTACGCGGTTCAACTTCATCCAACCCGGCGCACTCCAGGGGCTCCCCAGGATCGTCAGACCAGACTTAATGCTCCGCATAGCAGCCAGCATCTTCGCCATGGCCGTGCCACGATCTCCCAGATTGAAATTTTGCAAATTCGGATCCGCCTTTCCACCTGCATCATCATATGTGTAGGCCGGCGGGCCAGACAAGTCAGAGGAAGCAATCGTGTGCCGGAGAAAACTGAAGTCCGCGCCGTCGGACGTGAGAAGCTCTCTAAGAAGCTGGTTCCGCTTGTCTGTGGGGAGAGCATTGAGGACTGTGACGGTAGCGTCCGTCACGGAGCCTCCGAAACCCACAATCGTTTGCTTATGTCCCGACGCCGTGTCATCAATAGTCAGGTCCCATGTTGAACTACCCCCGGTTCCGCGCCCCGAGACCGGTGCGGCGGCCGGGCTTAATTTATGGCTGAGGTCTGAGGTGGTGACATAAGCGGCCGGCGCAGCTAGGCGACTCTTGAGAGTCGTGGAAGTTGGCGCGGCGAAGGCTTGGCCGGCCGCCAGAAGAGTCAAGAGTGAATAAAACATAGCCGGGGTAGTCAATCAATTGAAGACGCAGCTGTGACCATTCATTCGGCGCATGTGGTCGCAAGGCTCATATCAAGGACTCGTAGAGAGGAACTGCCTCTCTTTATACCACTTTCTGATCTGCAGACATAATGTAACGTAATCACGAATACCACTTTGCGATTACGATAGATCTAATCTACCCACGCAACTTGAGGTTGCCAGAAACACCACCATCCTTTCGCATTGATTTCTGCGTTGTTCTCGTGTTGACAGTGGTAACCAGTTATTTTGGTGCTACATCCTCGGTCTCATGCCGGATCAACAAGAGGACCTCCTTTTTTAGGGAACGGTAAAGCAAACACCGGATGCTCGTGACGTTCTTTGTCGGCGAATGGGTTTGAAGTCAATCCTAATGAAGTAGGTGGGAAAGGGCATTACTTCATATTTCGGTTGGCCAATGCTGCCAGAGCTAGGTAACTATTATAAGTTGCATGGGACGTCTCCTCTAGCTTGCCCCCTAACCAGTCAGGAGACTACCTAGAGACTCCATAGCTAAGTAGTTGCTGGCGTCAGATATTTTACTTTTATTATCTTCCTCATTTCTGCCAATATCATGCCTAACAATCATACAAAACAGCGATTGGCTCGTATGAGATTATATTATACGAGTGAGGCAGTGGCCTCCTCATATTTCATGATACATCAGTGCATCTACACTAAGCTTCATGTCTTCGTGTTTGCCTGATCATTCATGAACTCATGAGACAATCGTGGCAATTATGGTCTGATGTCAGCCGCAAAGACCCACAGTCCAATGAGTAATGAGAAGGTATTTTTCTAACTTTACTCCTCCTTACTGCCCATCTGCTCGAGCTCATCCTCTTCCTCGAGTCCCCAGTCCCTGAATCCAGAGCCCCTCAT
Organism: Xylaria bambusicola; assembly: GCF_022495145.1. Classification (NCBI taxonomy): domain Eukaryota; kingdom Fungi; phylum Ascomycota; class Sordariomycetes; order Xylariales; family Xylariaceae; genus Xylaria; species Xylaria bambusicola. The sequence continues at coordinate 94,215 of NW_025953642.1, read as the reverse complement.
CCAACTGATGCCCTTTCGAACGTTCGCCTCACGAATGGCCCTTGCGTCTCTCTCGTGCACGGCTCCTGTAATAGCAAGTGCAAGTGCGAACAACCAAACATCGCCTCCTCGCATAGCACGCCACCATCTTCGCTTGACGCCGACTTTCCACAGAGAGTCGACGCTGGTACGTGCGGTGTAGAGGAATATGCTCCGGCCCTCGCGACGCTCCACGAAGGCCCAAAGACCTGCGAGAAATCCACCTAGGAAGAACCTCTGCGTGGGGAGGAATGTCCGAGGTAGCCAAGTCTGGAAGAAGCAGATACTCGCCCACGCGGTAGACATAGCCCCCGTAGCAAATGTCGTAAGGCGTAATGCTCGTGATAATAAACGGTTTAACAGGTGTAAGGGCGCGTTATATAATAACTTGTATCGCGGGAGCATAAGCATCGAATAGAATATTATAAAGAAACGCCCTAACCGCGGGAACGAGCGAACCCAGAATGTGAGATATGTCCGTAGACAAGAAGGGTCTCCAGGATGCAAACTGGCGCAACTCAGCGATGTGATGATGGGATAAGCTTGAGAGGTGAGCGGAGCTAGCGTTGTTAATGTCGCGGGCAAAGTAGGCTCGTCGGGAAAAAGTGTTGGAGAGATGAATGGCCTGTTGATCTTAATCAGCGACACGTTGAATCAAAGGTAGATAGATACACAGGAAGGGGGGAAATCAAGGAAATAACGTATAACGTACGGCCAATTGAGTTTGGCCATTTGCGCAAGATTGTCCACAACGTCCCAGGGACTAGGCCACTTTACACCAGGAGGTAGATTTTCCGGGGCGCCGTGAAGGTATGTAGTTGTGTGCTTGAAGATGAGATCGAGGAAACCGACGGGAGAGCTTTCGCGGTCAAATACGGTGGCATGGAGCAACTGTCCCATAGCCAAGGGCTGAAGCATCCAACTTCCAAACCACCATGGGCGCTCTCTTTTCAAAACGCCGTTCCCCCCGGCCCGAGGCCGAAACCCCCAAATAGAGCCCTCATCCTCGAGTAGGTTCCAACCGAATTCGAGGGCGCGAAACATGACGGAAATCATGATTGTGACGCGGAGTTGTTGGGCGGGATAAATACCCAAGGCCAAGCCAGCGAGACTGGCCCCTATCGCCGGCGCATAGGGAGATGTGAGTGTGTTAGCGGTTCCCGGGTTGCGTTCACGGAATGGGGCAGCCGTAGGGTCTAGCAGTTGGGCTCTCAGGCGGGTGAAGAACCTGAAAAGTAGTCGGTAGAGCAGGAGGATGGTGGATAAGGAGAGCGATAATCGTAAGGGCGAAGACTTGTAAAAAGGCTGCTTCTTCTGTGAAGGACTGGGTCTATAACGGTCGTAGACAATTGTTAGTCCACCATCTTCGCATCATGCATCGTATGGCATATCTAGCCCGGGCGTTAAACTCACTCTTTCTGCCCCTTGATGCGTGTAAGAAGCATCTCGTAGGCCTTGGCTCCTATGCCGGTGGCGACGAAGACGCGCAGGGCGTGTCGAATGGCACGGGCATTGTAATTATCTCCGCCCCCTCTTGGTGTCGCCTTCTCTTTACCTTTTCCCTTGGCACCGTCTCGACCAACGGAGTCTCTTCTACCGCTTTCACCATTTATATACTTCTCGACTGTTCCTACGGTCGGGGCGCGCTTTCGAAGGGCCCGGGAGCGCGATATGACATATTTGTGAAGTGTCTCGTATTCGCGCGCCGAGATGGTGTATCTCAAAGCGTTGCGAAGAACAGGGTCGACAACTGATTTTGGTTTCGGAGCTGACGCTGCTCGTGGTCGTGGCATCATATCGGGACCCTGGTTGGGAATTTCGATAGGTGGAATGAAGGACAATTTGGGAGGACTCGAGCCGCTCGCCATGTTGATTGTTGACGCTTCACTGGTCTTACTAATTTTTCGATGTGGTATAGATGTCGCCTATTTCGCTATCGCCCTTGCTGGCCGGTTCGCTTGCCCAAGTCAAATAGACTGATCGCGACAAAGCCTGACGATCGAGTCGCCGATTGGCCATCAACACGAGAAGTGCAGGTAAGCTGTCTGCACGGGCGCGAACAAATTGCGAGACTTGTTCCAGCCTTGACAACCAGTAATCAGTCCACGTGGCAGCTGGACGAGAGCATGTCTGGTGAAAAGGACGCTGGTAACTGGTATGATGCTGACTGGCCGAGACTTCTTTGCGACGTATTGGAAAACTCGGGGGCCTCAGCTTGATAACACGCGACAAACCTAATGCGGCAGCGCATGTACAAACGCTCACGTCTCGCAGATGCTTAAGGCGTAGACTACACGGTGAGAATCGCGAGATAATCGGGTATAAGGTAGAAGAAAATGAAGACAGAGAATAAGCACGACAGATTAAAAGACCATACAGTAGACACCCAAAGACAATAACGAGCAAGAAGGAAAGATAAGGATGCTAAGTGGTGGTGCTCAGTAGGTAGTGTTAACGATCATGGCCAAGATTGGGGCGGCATGAGAGCTGTAAGATTTGGGTGGAGCAGACCAAGAGATTACCTACATGCATTGGCTGCAAATGGCATTCCTTCATCCGCCCTCCACAGCGCCAGCAGCAGTGCCTCGGCAGCATTGGCATGTGAGCCTGTTAAACGGTGGGGTCGGCGCTTGATCTGGGCAGATATCTGGGGTATGGGGACTTGCATTTCATCATTATCATCATCATCTCCATCGCCATCGCCATCCCTTCCTTTCCCTTTCCCTTGCTATCTAAAACATATCTACATATATGTCTAGGTAGGTGCCTAGGTAGGTGGACAAGGGATAAAGGAGGATCGCATTGACCGACCCACGGTTTTGGAGCCCACGCAACATTATGCTCGATGGTATGATTGATTTATCGGTCAATGCATAAGTAGGTATACGTGTCTGAGCGTGTAGCTAGAATGACACGAAGATGACACGAACACTTCTGGTTACTAAGTCCATACCTACAGTATGTACAAGCTTTAATGAATGAAGCATACTTGTATTCATCTGTAAGTAAAACAATGACACATCGAAGGAACTCTAGTCAACAAATGCCAATTCGATGACCACCGCCTCTTTTCTCACACCACTCGGAATACTATAATATGTCGGAGTTCCCATGGTGGCGCCGGTCCTTTGGCGGCAACTTGGACGCCAGGAAAAAGCATCTACTGCCCTTTTAGCCACTGCCACCCTCCCCGCTACCCGAGGATACCATGATACCCGAAACCATAACTTCCATCATGAATTACTAACCGAGGCTCTATCGAAATACATCAGAGCATGGTGACTAAAAGGGGTATTAAGTGGAAATTCGCTCCACGTTCACCAACCACAACCCTATCTTCCGCGGTCTAACTAACTTTTTGGTGGTTTCCTGTATCCTTTTTTATTCCTGCGAATTCATGCCAACCTTAGCATGCTGTAAAAACTTTTCCGCCTTCCAACCAATGCCAAATGGGGTTTTTTTTTTCTGTTTGCGTCATATCGAGGGCAGACACCTTCCACAAACCGAAGCTTTGTCTTTGTTCATCCACCCTGGTCCAATATGTCCATGAGAAAGCAGGAATACACCAACAAACACCAAACGCGATGCCAACTGAAACCAATACCAAAAGACAATGCCCAAGAGCCATCGTGTAATGCATCGTAGAAAATCTGTGCTTAGAGCGCCGCAAATAGGCGCCTCGTCATTTCGTCATGAGTCCCATCACATCTTCCCCAGTTCGGCCACTAAACCATCGAGTCGGGGATATCGTAGGAAGGCAGTGCCCGCTGCTGTGTCGGCTGTTGTACAACATCAAACTGAGGAATCCATCTTCGTACAATCCGCGGTGTTTCATCACGAGTAACCTCCTCCTTCCAATTCAAAACATCCCACGGTTCGGCGATAGTATAACGATGTGGAGCAGATAGACGGGATTGGATTTCACGAGCATTGGGAACAGCCTCCGAGCGGACAGCTTCGACGGCACGAAGGCGCCTAGCTTCCCTTTCGAGCACAACATCAGATACTGCATGGTACCTATCTTGAGCTGAATTCCAACCTGAAACACCATGGCTTCCAGATGTCAAGACTTGACACAAGTCATCATAAGGTAAGTTGAGCAGAATACGCGACAAGATCGACGAACATTCTGCAGGTTCACGATGAGGGGGGGTTCCATCATCCGGATACGCTGCAGGAAGATCGCCGAACTTGATGCTAGAGAGACGGGTTTGCTTAGCGCTTTGACGCGCCATTGTGCCTCTGGCAATGGTGGGCACCATCTTATCAGTGCCGCGTGTCCGTGGTGGGGTGTTGACACCGGCGCTGGTTGGGATCCTCGCTATTTTCGTGACATCCATGACTTGAGCGTCTAATTCAAAGTTGGCGGGGAACTCGTTGATTAAAAAGTTCAGAATGGCAGAGTGCAGAATCTTCGTCTCGGGGCCGTATCCGAATTCTAATAGTGTAGACGGTGAGAAGGCTTCGAGCTCAGGACTATGATCGACATGTCGCTGAATAGTATTTTCCAGCACAAAGCCTAAGCCCATTTCGACGGTATCCCATGTGAGAGTGTTGCCAGCAATTTCTAAACCTCGAACTAACACATCTTGCATTGAAAGAATGGAACCGGCCGCAGCATAGCCCAAGCAAAATCCGAACCGGTCGACCTTATTGCCAACAAAATCCACTCCATTATCTGCATGGCCTAACATAGGAGGGAGTGGAACAAGAGGATGCTGATACAAGCGCTGAACGGCCGTCCACCAGGCATCCGACCGCATATATGAGTCGTCGATCTCCATGGTGATAGTATGGGAACCAGGGTCTTGTGCGCGAGCATTCAAGATATGCTGTTTTAGAGCAGGGCTACGCGCTAAGATAAGTTTATGCCCACTGATCTTAACGGGATGATGACGGCCCTTGGCAGATATAAGTTCCAGAACACAATCAGCAAGCTCTCCATTATCAAACTGGCTTCTAATGTAGCGGATGCCTTCCATGACATCATCCTCAGGCGCGCTGAATTGTCTCGAAAGGAGATGTGGAGGCATAAACGGAGGAAACGGGACAGGTGGATGCGGGTGAGCAGCAGGATGCTCGTGGCGCGGATGAGAAGCAAATGTGCCATTTGGAGGATAAGGCAGCGTGGTGGTATCCATCCCATTAGGCTCACCAGAGGTGTGGGAACCGTGAAAGCTATGGGGTGTCGGTGGACCGTAACGACCGGCACCAGGCGTGAAAGCCTCCATGTGAACAGGTGGAGTATGAGTTGGTGCTGTTCCATATGCATCAATAGTGGACATAGGCATCATATCTCTGAAATGGGTGTTGATTGGTGCAGGGAAGCCGTTGCTACTCGACTGACTATGGTGATGACCATTAGGGCGTGGATGAGCACGGTTATCGCCGTTGATATGAGAAGATGGTGGTGGCATGAAGCCTCCAGGAGGAGGTACAGGAGAAGGTGTATGAGAGTCGAAACCTCCGAACATAATACCGCCTCCATTACTAATCTGGTGCCTGTGCTGGTGAGGGTGCATGTGGTGAGGGTGAGGAGCATGGAAAATGGCAGGATGATGAGGTTGGTCAGCCATATGTTGTTGGTGCTGCAGCGGGAGCGGAGTAGGATACGAGGGCGCAAGCTCGGGTCTAGTAGTTGATGTCGCCGAAGGAGGCTGGGTAGCATAGGAAGGATCACCATTTATACCTGTTGAGTGTGAGCGTTGATTTGCAGCTAGTAAAGACATAGAAACAGGACATCGCTCACCTTGAGCCACATGATCATCAGCACCGGGAGCAGATCCCATCGTAGCGTAGTCGACACCGTTTGCTCGTGAAGTGGTCAATTGGGGTTGTTGCTCATTTCTGACTTCTTCCTTGAGAGGGGACACGCCAGGCGGCGTGGACTCCCCTCCATCCTGGCGTTTAATCTCATTCTCAGAGTTCTTGGCCGAATGGAACGGGTCTCGGGAGATGAGAGCAGCTTCGAGAGAAGAAGCAGGAAAACCGTTGGAGGTGGCGACAATCGGCGCATGTTTGGGAGAAGGCTTGGCAGCCGTGTTTCTAGCGCTATCGGGGTGTTTGTTCATCAGGGTTAGCGGGATAACAGGAACCACATGTTGTCGGTGAGCCGGAGCAGCAGCAGCAGTAGACACTGGCGCAGGATGCTGCTTTTTTGTCTGGCCGGAAGCAGATTTTGCAGGCTTAGGCTGCGCCTTAGTAGATGGAGCCATGATTGCAGTATACTTTTGCGTGCCTCGTCACCAGAGCCTGGGTTGACGAGACGGCCAGCGCGAGAATGGTCGGGATGGAGCTACCGACGATCGCCGCGAAGGGGCTTGAGAGGATGATGATGGCGGAGCCCAAGCAAAGACAATCAAACTAAAAGAGAAAGTCAAGCGGATGAGCTATATATAGTTGAGTCCGATTCGAGATCCGGCGCGCGGCAAAGGTGACGAAGGCGCAGAAGACGAGGTTGGGCACTCGGCTTTGGCGGTGACCGCAAGCGCGATCGCAACTGCAACCGTAAAGCGCAACCGTACTGTAGACCGTGAACCAAGACCTGAAGCTGGCGACTCAACCCGAGCTCGATGGTGTCATGGGTGACAAGTGCAGCATGCCCAGCCAATGGCGTGCACAACCCTACCTCAGTGTCGACGAACAATGCCGGTAAAAGGAATGGATGCACGCAAGAGTATCAGGCGCGAGAAAGGTGTGCGGCTGCGTTCGCAGGGCAATCAAGTGGCTAAACGAGTAATGGACTGTCTGCTCTGCGGCATACAAGAAGGGAAGGGCAAGGTATATAGAAGGAGTGAGAGCCGCGAGAATACTCTTGAGGTAGGTAGTAGTAGTATTGATATGGAGAACCGAAATAAGAGAGGCAGAAACGGTACAGCTACCAGTGTATGTATAACTGAGTGAGTGGCGGAACGGCAACAGCAGCAGATGGAGCGTGTCACACCGTTGCTGGCTGTTCAGCACTAGATGGTGATGGCGGACTGGGGGGAAGAGAGAGAAGGCAGATGAACGGAGACGGAGATGGGGATGTTTTGAATGGATGGGATGGATGATGGGATGGATGGATGCTCAAATTGATCGGCCAGCAGTTGGTGGAGGAGTGGGCGGGCTAGGTACCTACCTAGTGGGGAGGTGATTTTTTGGGGGGGAGGAGGGGGTGGTGTTGCCTTCAATATCAGTTCCAACCTGGTATACCTACGAAGTAAGTAAGTAGGTACCTACCGAACCATCTACACACATATAATACACATGTAGGTAAACTACACATGTACTTACATTTACATGCACATAGTCCAAGGGTATCGGTAAGTGGAAGTGCGCCTCCCGCGATGTACCTGTAAACCAGCTGCATTCTATAAAAGTGCCTATATAGAGAGTATGATGCCAAAGGAACCTCCTTCGGCAGCAATATGTGAATAGGTACTTAGATAGGTAGGTACTTACGAAAGGAAATAGGCAAGGAAGCGGGTTTTGGACAGGTGCAGGCACAGAGCTACGGATGCAGCAAAGATGCAGTTGCACATGCCAGCCTAGGTAGATCTATGTAGTTAGATAAGTAGGTATACATAGCAGATAGCAGGCAGCTACTAATAAGTCGGAACTCGGAAAACAGCTGCTGTCGGTAGGTAAGTAGGTACTGGACTTAATCAAATCAATTTACCTGGTGCACGCGGCGACGGCGACGGCTGTAATTCTAGTGGGGGGTAGCAGACAAGGTATCAAGCCTATCCATCCCCCTGCTACTACTACTGCCTACCTACATACCTAGGTACTGTCTTACAGTCTTACCTACTGATGAGAAATGTCCGAAAATAGATTTGTAAGTATCCTATTGTATCTATCTACATAGTAGTTTAAAGCAAGACAAGTCAGGTACATACATACATAGGTAGGTAGGTACTATAGTGGTAAGCTACCTAACTTAAACAGTCGGCCGATGTACTAGTAAGTGTTACTAGGTTAGTAGGGAGCGTAAGAAAAAAAATTTAACAAAAAAAAATAATTTCAACAATCCAGGGAGCTTTCTCAATTCAGCTCGAACACGGCCCCACTTACCTACCTACCTACTCATACCACTTAATCGACACCAAGATGACACCAGATACCTACGGTACCACTCCGATTCAGCCGGAAACAGCAAACAGGACAACCACCGACACCACGCACAGCTAGCTAGCTACGAAGTAAGCTGTCGGATGGGATCCCAGACATGCCTATTGTAACACTGCAATCTTGTACTTCTCGTTCGCCAATCGTTGTTCGGCGTCAGCTAGAACACAAATCAATGTTGCCTAGTGGGGACAGGGGGAAGACAACGCACTGAAAGGGGAAAAAGATACCTACCTAGCGAGTGACCTCATCTGCTGAGGAAGCTACACCTCATCTACTACCTACTCGCTAGCCTACTAGGAGGTAGGTACTATGTAAGTAAGTATGGAGTTCAAGGTAATTCGGGCTGTAGCGTTTGCTTTGGTCTTCCACGATACCTAGAGAGCTGCAGGTTAGGTACGGTAGGTACTTACGGTACATGGGATGGGGGCGTTTATCGGGTGTGGCTGAAGCTACGTAATGCTGTCCATTAGGTGGCTAGCTTAGGTAATATAGCTAGCTGCCAATGACAGGACAGCTATTCCCTGTCCCGAGTCCCTGTCCCGAGACCCTGTTGAACCTGTCTGGCTCGAATTTGCGGCGACAAGCCACAGTAGACCACAGCTAAGGTAGGTAATGGCAAACCCCGCGTTTCTTGCGCAATTCAACTACCTATCTGGACTAAGAGCGGATATGAACAAGCTCCCAGTTTTAGAAGATACCTACATGTAGGTACCTAGGTAGGTAGTTGTATTTAAAAGGGGCATGTTCCTGTACCTATGATATAGTATATAAGAGTTGGACCTTGCGTTCTGCTGACCCCCGCTGATTCAGCTGCCACCTACCACTCGCTTGCGTCACCGGCGAACCCCGCTGCCTTTTACCAATTTCATCCACAGGTACCACCCGCAAACAGCCAGCCGAGCTTTGTGAGACAACCCCTCCTACCTACTTCGCCGATTCTAGACAACATGTACCTAAGCCCTTTAAGACCTCAGGATCTCAAAGAAGGTTTTTCCAAAACACACCCTCCATGATCCAGATCTGTGAACAGTTGTTGCATGATTTGGTGGAAGCCCCGGTTTTTTGGCATTTTGAATCTGCAATCATACCTGAGAGTTAGACTGTCTCACGATCACAGGAAACCTTTCACAGAAACAGATACAGTTAGTCGTAGTAAATAGCACTGATCTCTTATAGTGTCAGGCAATGAGGATAGATGTCACTTTGTTCATTGGAGCACATATTTAGTATACAAGATGTATAGAACACAGGTAGAACAGATTTTATCAGATGCTTCTACGTACATGCGTCTATCGCTACTCTTCTTGTAAACGAATCTAATATGATACACCTCATATGCTTCGTCGCAATGTATGCGTAATACCTTGAGCCTACCCAGCCCCTGACCTAGGTATTCGAAGGAATGTTATCGCCGTAGCGGCCCCCAGCTGGTGTGAAACCAGCCAGGACAGAATCGATCTGCGCCAGCTCTTCATCCGTGAGATCGATGACCTGGCTGTTCTCGGTCACCCTCTCCACCGTAGTCGCACCGGGGATCGGCACGACCGTGGGCATTCCCGGACGCCTGGACACCGCTCTCGTCCAGTTGATCGCGAGCTGCGCGGGCGTGCAGTTCTTGCCCTTGGCAATCTCCTCGACTCGCTGGACGAGCGCCAGGTTTTTCTCGAAGTTGCCCGGCTGGAAGCGCGGGAGCTTGTACGAGTGGAATATGGGATCTTTGATGTCCTCGAGCTTCCTGAACTGGCCTGTCAACATGCCTCTACCAATCGGTGAGTAGCCAACGATGGGAATCCCATATTGGGCACAAGCAGCAGCGACGCCATTCTCGAAAATATCAGTGGAAAACCTATCATATGGGACGTTAGCTATAATGAATAGATCCGGATGTTCCCGTCTTCCCATGATATACAGTGATGTGTGATTTACTTACAGTGAAACCTCGACCTCCACAAATGCGACCTTGATATATTTCACAGCCTCGTGGATAGTCTCCGCTCGCACCTCCGACAGCGATATGCCCCCAAGCTTGCCAGTGTTTATGTATTCTTCTTGGATCAGCTTGAAGGTCTCTTCCATCGGCACGTTCTGGTCGCGCCGGCCAAATTCGAAGAAATCAAGCTTCTTCCTGCCCTTGAGCTGCGCAAGAGTGTTGTCCAAGCTTCGGCGCGTGTTTTCAGGCGATCCATCTACCACGTGGGTCTCGGGATTCACACCACCTTTGATAGAAAGGACAACTTTGTCCGCATCCTCTGGGTACTTCTCAAAGTATTTTTCCAGAAGCACTTCGAAGTTTAATGTCAGCGGCTCTCTTACATTGATACGAAGCGTATGCCTGTCTTGCACTCACCTAAGCTGTTATATCCAGGCGGCCCGTAGAACTCTCCGCCGTTCCAGAAATTACCTGGCGATACATCAGTAGGTATAATTTGCATGCTGTATGGCCGGCTAGCAATCATAAGTCGCGAAGAAAGGGTCATACGTACATCCATTCGCGAGAGCCGCGCGCATCGTCTCGAAAGCCTGCTCCAGAGAGCACGGGTTTGAGCGCCAGGTGAAACCCATTAGGCCCAAGCCAATTGGGCCAACTTGTTTATCTTGAAGAATAGGCATGTTCACTGGATGTTACACGGTAAGATTACAAGACTCTGCAAGTAGATTAATGCTAGATACATAAACGAGCATCACCTTTGCACCATAAGGCTACTTTTATATAGCATGGTGATATCAGTCTGGGAATCGGATTTATTAAGCAACAGCTCCCTTAACCCGATAGGCCGGACCGGATTTTGATTTTATTTCCTGCTACCACGCCTGGAGCTGTCTTTGAGACCCCGACTATCTCCGTCTAGCCGTCGGCCAGGATTTAGGCGTTAGCTCGATCCACAGCCCGGGCCGACGGTATCATCCGCGGGGCGGCGCAAGGGGAATGCCTGGGCTAGTGCCTTCATACACGTCACCAATTGGCTCACGGAGATAGGTACCTAGGTAGGTAGGTACTATGTATATAGTGATCATGGTCATCAAGGTCTCGTAGACATCCGTAGCTTCGCGTCGGATAAGACTTCTGGTGTAAACTCCAGACGTTCTGGCTACAGGGTGCTCCCTTGGCTTCTCCTGCCGGATCAAGGCTAGTGTGGATGACGATGAGTACAAGTCTCGAACCACACTCAAAGTCTTCATACGAAACAGAAAGCTTCATTAATCCTATGTTAGATGGGTCAGTTTCGACGTGCGGCTACCGAGATACGTCATCTCAAGCTTTAACAGTAGCTCTAACATACACGACACGTGTGATATCACAGTAAGTGGGTAGCTAGAATCATAGTTTTAGTGCCATTACGTACAAGACAGCGCAAACAAACACGGGTTTCAACTAGAAAGCTTTTCCGCTATTTCTGTGACTGATCCAATACATTTCAACAAGCCACCGCTTTAGGTCCTCTGGCTTAAATCAATATGTAGCTATTCTGTATTTTAGAGTGCCTTGCTTGTGAAATGGACAGTCTTTGGAGCACAATCTCGGGCGGCTTTGATATCCTTTTGAGCGCCTGGATGTGAGGCGGCTCTGCTAATAGTATTCGCAACCATTTTTCATTTTCTAGAGTAGGCATAGTGTCGCAAATTGTATTTGTTAGACTTCGCTCTCACCTCTACTGGAGGCTTATTAGGCCGTAACACCTCATCTTAGAGTATAGATGATCAGCTTGCGGTTAGGTATGCATTTGGGTAGACAGAAGACTGAGCAGATTCTACTTGGCTTACTCTGTGAAGCCGCCTCTACAGTTTTTTCATAAGTCACATAATATATGAGTGGCACAAGGACAGCGGTAAATAGGTATTTTCTGGAGCCATTTCATGACAGGAGCAGGGTAGGATTCCTAACAACTATATTTCATGGGAATCGAGGACAGGTAGAGTTACCAGGGCTAGCATGCCACCACAGTGATTGAACGGTGGCCCTCGTACTTCAAGCTACATGGCATATCAAGACGGTACTTGACAATTTTTAGGTTCGTTGGCATTGGATACGAAATATCGAAAGAATCGTGATAAACGTCCTACATTATATACCTACCTAATATGTATCCCGTTGCTCAACTTGGATGAACCCTGGAGCTTCAAAGAGTTTGCTTTATCCATCCTCGTGCTGCTCTGACATACTATGTATGCAGTTGCTAGCGCACAAGCATGCATCTCTGAGGTTTCCTGATTAAGGAACTCGGGTTCACGAGATTATATAAGAATTCACATGCGTAAATACACACGTAATTACGTGTGACTATAATACCTAGGTAGACGTGGAGGGACCAGCCACGATGACAGCCGCGTAGACTCTGCATGAAGCATTTCGTTCACCTACTTGGATGACCCATTCATAATCCGCCAAAGTGACAATGGCTCAGTTAAGTAACTTATCAGTAGTGGCCTGCGAGCTAGCTTAGTAGAGCACCGTATAACGTCTACTCAAGTATCGTTTCACTGCTCTACTCGACAGTCTAGACTAGTATGGAGTATACATACGCCCTTTATCACCTTGCCGCTGTTCTTTTGCTTCAAGGTCGCGCGTCGTGTGTGCTTACGTAATGCTACAAGACGCTTCCGTACTCGACACAATACCTTCTATAAACTGACTCTGGATTCTAGAAATGGTCATTTAGTCTTGTTCGAATACTTGAAGGTGGAGATCTTCACGGTTCTATATATGATTTATCGTACGGTACAACCATCTATATACAGAGTATCAATGTTTTAATACGCAACTATGGGGGGAAACTACACAAAGTAGTTTCAAATGTAGGGGTCGCGTTATAAGAAGTTGATGCCAACACCAACTTGCAATCCTTTTCTACTCTCTTCGCCTTGTCGCGTGACAAGAGGCAGACTGAAATTGAGTTCGAGCCTTGCAACTGGATGTGCGTAAACTAGGCCTACACCTGCGGCAATGCTGGGCAAACCATTGCCGACCTCTTTTGTAGCTGATAGCATTTGGTTTAGAACCGTGCTAGCGGTCATTCGCTGCCCAGATGCTGTGTCGTTGCTCTTTGTCTTGTTTCTCATCGCGACCGATCTGCCGCCATTTGCAAAGAGCTGAAGTCGAAAGGGAGATTCAGGGCCGGTCTTGGGCAACGGAATAAGCATGTTGACACTACCGGCAGCGAAGAGGTCTCCCCCAAGAGCATCTGCGCCATCTCTTGGGCCTAGGCCTCCTAAAGAGAAGCCACGGACGTCGGTAGGACCACCGAGAGTGAACCGATCGTTAAGACGGCTAGGAGAAGCCCCACCAAAGCCGAAAGACAGAGGCAGTGGGTAAAGCAAGCCAGCTCGGAGTCCACAACCAATTGAAACACCAGAAGGCCGTTTCAATCCCGGTATTGGAATGGGCACAGCACTTGCGATCTCCATTTCACTCTTTGAAAATCCAACATCTCCCTTTAGGAAACCCCACCCCGCAAGCTCACTTGTAGTTTTCACCATGTAACCGCTTTGGGGGAGCATTGGGTTATCCCTCCGTTCCCGTTGAAAGAGGCATGTGATGGCACTCTTGACTGAATCCCCAGCGTCTCCACGTACCGTAGGGCTCGCCGTGGCGGCTAAGCCAGTAATTTGTCTCCATGTATTGGAATAGCCAACTTGGAGGCGATCGCCATTCTCCTTTGCCCAGTTCACCCTGATTCCACCCCCCTTTAAAAGCTCCTCGTGGCTTGCCCATGGCTTGAGGGTACTGCTGGCTAGTCCGTCCAAGCTAAGTCTCAAATTGGGGTTGCCATCTATTGGGGTAGAGAAATCAGCACTGTACGCTGATCGCGTTCTCGTGCCTGCAGAGGCATTCACAGACAAGAACTCAGCACCGCCGAAGACGTTTCTCACGAGCATTGTTCCATAAGCGGAACCTTCTGTATTGCCCAAGTCTGTGCCTGTCTTCAACATAAACCGAGACTTCTCCCGGACTCGAAGGGAGACATCTAGATCCGTCGGCGAGGTGGAGGGGTCGAGCTGCGGCGGTTGAGAGAGGTGCACAATGATATCAGGATGAAAAATATCTTGAGAGAGAAGGTTAGTACATCTTTTCACTATCGCAATAGGTAGCTATTCTCATCATACCAAATTTCTGCAGCTTCGAAACTGCGCCTCCGACCTCATTTAAAAGGTCGCTCAAGGTGTAGTTGACATTGCGGCTATCCTCTACCAGGGGCTGGAAGAGGGGATTGAGGAATGACTTGCGCGTGTTTTTAGCGCCATGAATCTGGATGGAAGAAAGGGTAACGGGTAGGGTTTGATTGTGGGAGAGCTTATAAGGTCAGTAATTGCAGGCTGATAGAGTGAGTCGCTGTCACAATAGGCTGACCAGTTGAGCTATCCGATGTTCGGATTCATTTTCGTGGAGGTGTGTCCTTTCTGGCGCTGCTCGTTGCTCTATGGAGCCTGCCTCTTTTTTGAACAACCCCTCGAAGACCTAGAGATGTGTCGAGTTAGCGGCTGGTATTGTCAACACGATGCAAGGACGGGTGTAGCTTGCATCGTCGTCTCCGTGAGAGGAAGCCCGGGCCATGGCAAATGGTGGAGGGACTACTTGTTCCGATGCGAGTGAGCCGTGATGTATCTAATGTGCTGAGGGAGGGTATAAAAGCAGCCGACGATCTCCGATCAATAAATCCTTGTCAACAAATCAGCCCACTTCAAGTTCTTGTCCCACTCTCACTAGGAAAGCGAAGGCTGCCAGGGGTCCTCGTGGCTAAGTAAGTTAGATAGAATGAGGCGTGGAAGGTACTTCCAAGTATGACGCTCCCAACACCGTGGCTGGTGAGTGAATACCTACATTACCCGTCATGGTACATGAATGCACTTTGTCTAACCCAACTAAGTAAGTCAATCAAGGACCTAGGTACATACCCCACGGCTCAGCCCTGTTAAGTATAGTACCTAAGTACTTAAGTAACTGCTAGAGCGCTAAGACGAAAATAGAGCCAGGTAATGGCCAGGGTGGCTCGGATGGTCAGGAAAGGCCCAAGGCCAAGGCCTCTCTTTAGGCCCACTCAGACAAGGGCATGATTCATGTTCACAAGGAATCTTGAACCAAACCAACCAACTTACTAAGTAAGTTGTACTATTCCACCGCTCGCAACCTTATCCAGATTACATGCTACTATCAGCACAACAACCTTGAAGGACACTCCGTCAACTCCCTCGTCGTCGATCATTAATCAAGCCGTCACCCCGCTCTTCCGACCCCTCTCGATACAGTCGCTACTCTCCCTATCAAGGGTCAGGACAGATCTCACCTCCGCTTGAGATATCTCCAAGGGAAGCCATCCCAATGGCTAGCAAACAAGCGAGCAAGCGTGTATGCCCTCATCAAACTATCCCCACGCGTTAACGGTATTCTTGGTACAGATCCGTTTACTAACGTTTCTCCCAGTTGGCGCGCGAGTATAAGTCCATCTCTGAAAACCCGCCTCCATATATCTCAGCACACCCATCAGAGTCTAACATCCTTGAGTACGTCCCACACCCAACTCCCCAAGATTTGGTCTATTCCTAACGAAGCGCAGGTGGCATTATATAATCACGGGACCTGAAGACACTCCTTACCATGGGGGCCAATACTGGGGGACACTGATCTTCCCGCCCAACTACCCCTTTGCGCCTCCAGCCATCCGTATGCACACGCCGTCCGGTCGTTTCCAGCCCTCCACAAGGCTCTGTCTTTCAATCTCCGACTTCCATCCGAAATCCTTCAACCCGGCGTGGGAGGTATCGACCATCCTAATCGGCCTGCTGTCATTCATGACATCGGAGGAGATGACGACAGGCTCCGTGTCGGCTTCACCACGTGAGCGCAAAATGTTTGCCGACCGGTCGAGATGGTGGAACTCAACAGGCGGCGGCTCACATGCCAAGAACCCAGCGCAAAAAGGCAATGTCAAGGCCGGTGACGGTGGTGCCAAGTTCCGATCGGAGTGGGAAAGTTTGGATAAGGAGAACTGGGCCTGGATGAAGGAGAAGAACATCGACACAACGACTGGGGAGTATATTCGCACATCATGCGGGCCAGCCTTGGGAGCAGCAGGCAGAGGCGGGCAAACGCAGTCAGTAGTCGACACAGTCGTCCAGCAGAGAGATGCGGGTACAGGGTGGCTGAGTCAGAACCGACTTCTCGTTGCAGGTGGCGTGATATTCATCTACGTGCTGATTGCTCGGCTCCTAGGCGAGGCGGACGATATGTAGGATTGATACAGTGTCTGTCTGACACACGGACGAGAAGTTTTCAGCTTGCAGGAACCGAGCTGCCGTGGCTGAAGCTATTGTTTTCCTCACAAGCTATAAGGATTTTCTGCCTCTTACTTTCCTGGGGCATGCGAAGACGAGACAGTATGTCGACTTTTTTTGTGCGTCTTTTCTTGTACAATATGTTCAGTAGATCAAGGAACATGGGTATAGACAAGCGAATCAGTATCTTTAGAGTTATACTGCGTTCCTGATAATCCAGATATTCAGTATGAATAGGAGCCTGCTCTTCCACAGCTGATTTTATCCAAAAGAGGTTGCCTCTTATCAAACTGTCAGTTGGGCAGCAAATCATGTATATAAGGGTGCTTCTTTGACAGACTCGTACAAGCCTCTCTCCCCATCAAACCCCCCCTTGCTTCAGGCGGAGACTTGTCGTCCGAATGTAGAGAAGATTGATGCCTGATTACATATACATGACACTTTACGCTCATACAAAGTGCTGATACGTTATGATAGTTTCCTACTTGCCCAGCTTTGGACCACATGGTTAAAATGTCAATCTACACTATCGGCCATCAGACATCATCATCAGCTCTCCTTTAGCGGGCACTGTAGATCAAAGGAGGAGTGTCTTGTTACGGCCATGGCCCAGCTCCTATTCATATATTCTCTGGGCATGGTATGGCCTCCTTCGTGCCGGCAACAGCTGCTTCTCCTTATCCCGTCACAGATTATGGATGTAGGTAGGTACTTACCACCTAAGAGTACACTTGATAGACATCTGCCTGCTGAATTATTGGCAACTGCGACTGTGTATGTACCCACATGATTCATAGGTACTTGCCCTTGGGGTCATGGTGAAGAGGCTAGGTACTCCAGGCAGGTACCAACATTGAAGGTATTGACTTGTGCCTGCCCAGTATTCCTGCCTTCAAATCTGGATACCTTCCAGGTTATGAACATACCTATCTACCTACATACATTGTTACTACTCTCATACTAATATGTAGTAGATGAGCAGGTTCCTACAGATGCCCATCCCTTTTATATTCAGTACATATCGATCACTCTCAATATGCCGTGTGCCTAATAACCACCTACACAGAGACATTAACCTGGTATCTATTTCAAGATAGTACAGTTTTCAACACCAGGTTCCTAGGTTATGGGCAGGTACGAGAGAGTGAGTACTTACCTACAGTACCTACCTCACTTCATGTGCCGCTCTTTCCAATCCAGCAATCTCAATAAGCTTCTACACATCTCTTCTCGCACCGCACCCATCTATTTCTCTCTTTCTCTCATCCCAAGCTTCTGTTCGTCCGTCAACAAGTCTTTTGCATCAACAGCACTACCGCCGACACCATCTCGTCTCCGTCCCCGTTGTTTACCTACACGATAACTTGTTATTGGTTGTTGAAGTTCTTGCCTCACATCGTTGCTAACTCCACAAACCCATCATATACCACACAACTCTACTCATCTGTCTGTCCTGTACGAGCCCCAGCTAGTCCCTCTGCGCGATAGTCACCTCTGTTGCACTATTCACCATACATCCAACTCGACATCCTTGTGGGTAAGTGAACATGATCGTCTTTTCCTCTCTCTCACCCGGCGGGCCGGACCCCGACAGGTGTTCTGGCAATTCCTATTTTATCACATCTCTAGGCTGCATGTCTGCTAGCAAACACATCACCTCCATTCAATTCCCATATCTAGTTTGTGGGCGAGCTTCCCAGTTTGATTATCCCTGTGTATCTTTTGCTATCAGCACTGCACTTTCCCTCAACGAACTTATTGAACTCCAGCCACGCACTCTCTGGCCTTTCAACAATACTCTGTGGTTGTGAATCTTCTGATTGCTATCTAGTTTTTTGTCTCTCACTTCCAACGCCAGGTGTCTTCACAATGACATCTGAAGAAGAGCCAGTCCCGCAGGAACCGGCTACCGTGCCCTTCACTAGCCAAACGATCCCTCGTACTCTGGCCACCATCTCTGAAACAAGGGATGAAGCGGAGGCCACTGGGACAAAATTTCATCAGAACGCCGACCTTCAAGTCATTATCAAGACGACCGACATTAACCCCATCATCTATTTGGCCTGTGCGTCTGCGCTTGCTTGTGCCTCTGTGGTTTGGCGTACCATGGTATATCATGATGATACATATGTAGATGACGCATATCGAGATTCCAAAAAAGGTCAAGTCCAAACAATAAGGCTTGACGGCGACCCAGAAGCCATTGGGCTTCTTTTTCACATAATTCACTACGAATTCAACCACGTTCCTGAAAATCCTACGCTTGATCAACTATTCGAGCTCGGGAAAAGTGCATGCCAGTTTAGATGCACCCATATTCTCTACCCTTGGGCTGCACAGTGGACCACAAAACTGTCTGAATTCGCTTTTGATGATAACTGTTATTCGAAATGTCACAAAGCTCTATAGTGCGCACCACCTCTCTACCACCCTACTTCAGCCTCTTCTATAGGGCACACTTCATACAATCTACTAACCTTGAACATGATTTAGTGTTGCCTGGACATTCGGGGATCTAAAGTTGTACCGAGACATGGTGGACGCGCTGATCGTATCCACCGAGATCAACACGGATGGCAAGATTGTGAATATCTCGGGCATGCCATTAGAAGATATGCTGATACCTTGCGATCTTCTCGGTGAGAAGCTTATTTCACCCTGTTTGAATAATATTGGAAGGTCCTAACTAGAAGCAATAGACATCATCACTACGACTCGAGCTTCGACCATTAAGAAGATACTCGACGTGATCAAGAAGCCTATTCACGACCTCACATATGGAAAACAAGGTCAGAAGAGTACATACTGCAAAGTAGGGAAAGATAGCCAAGGATGTGAAATTATGATGCTAGGCTCAACGATCCCAGCACTGACTCAAGCGGGACTTTTTCCTACTCCGGAGCCTGAGAAATTCACTGGCAGTATCGTGCAGCTTAAGGAAAAAGTTGAGAAGATCAAGACGATTCCATATGTCGGCAAAGAATGGGCGCCGCATATGTCGCATGAAGGCTGCAACCTTGGCTTTCGAGACTCCGTAACAGTCTGCCTGAACGACATGGAAGTTCCCTTAAGTTCGAGCATTAGTAAGTAGCTCTCCACACAACGTATGGGCCAACGAGGTCAAAATTCACGAAAATTGGAGGCGCTGTGTGACTCCAGATCATCTTTGCTAATGGAACTCTGGGCAGTGAGCTGGATATCTAATCAGGCTAAAACGTGCGGTGTTGAGCCTACAAGAGAACTAGAAGAATGGCAGAGAAAGTAGATACTTGCGGAGACTAAGGCAGTGGATGTGCAGGAATTATATCACGCCGGCTTAGAGAACGCACAGTAAAAGTCGAAATCAAAAGGAGGAAAGAGATACTTGTTTCCCAGATGAGTAGGGCGCGCGTGATTGTATTAGCAATGTGCAGCGACTCTAAGTAAGGATTCAAACTGCAATAAATGCTCAACGAGGGCATGGGGCATAAGATCATCAAAATGCGTCTTACTAATCCATCTGTCGGCTGGTCGAATGCGGCCAATATGCTCGGAGTCATCTGATGTTTTTCCGGTTTATGTAATTAGCACACGGAGCTTTTCAAAAGATAGTTTTTTGAGAATACCGTGGTCAATATGAGATAACTTTGAGGACAAAAGTTCGTAAAGGGGCAAATAGGCTGAGTAAGCCAGACTGGTAGAAGAAACGAAGATATCTACCCACAACTGGTAATGAGCTTTACCCTTGATATACACATCAACTTCGCCGCTTTAGTCATTCAAGATACCTTACAGACCATTATTTAGCTTATTGTGAAGTTCTTGACTGAATCTAAAGATGAAGCGTTGAGGATTTGACGATTAGCATTTTCGAAAATGACACCATCTTTCGACCAAGTGAAAGACTGATATCCTGGAATATCCTTGATTGCCTGTCTCGCATTTTCACTATTTGGGTGTTGATCACATAAGTATATATACGGGCACTGTTCCCACGAAAACAACGGAGAGAGGGCGATATCGACGTTTGGTAATAAGTTTCGTCTATCACTATTTTACGTTTTCCAATCACGATGAGAGATAGGCATATGTTACTTGGCAGAAGATCTCCCAGCCAAATCAATTCGTTGAGAGCTAGATGTAACTATACTTCTTAGTATATAACATGTAGCTCAATGTAATTTCTTTTTTTTTTTTCGTAGTATTTGTCGTGAAGGAACTGGAAATAGATGGACATAAAGGAACGTGAGTGGTTTCATTCTGAGTTATAGTTATATGACCTGGCCAAAACCCTGCATAGATAATCTAACGAGTGGACCGGTGTATTTAAAGGATGTCATCTCACCTGTGACATGTAATTAACACCGAAATTTTGAAGGGACTGATTTGCAGTCTGTCAGTTTCTTTCTGTGAATTCACAGAGTAGATGACGACGGAGAAGAAGGAAAGGATTGTTGTTTCTTGTACAACAGGCGTCTCTTGCCCGCCTTCCACGCCTCGACGAGAGCAATGTACGCGATGACGGCGGCGAAGACGACGCCCCATTCCCAGCTGATGGCCGTGTGCTTGAAGACGAGGCGGTTGACGACGGGGATGTAGATTACCGGGAAGGTGATGACGAAGCCGGCGACGACGGCCCAGAATAGGAAGCGGTTGCGCAGCACCGTGCGGACGACGGAGAACGGCCCGCTGAATTCCTCCGGATACATGTTGAAGAGCGAGCGGGTGAAGTGCTTGACCTCCCAGGCCGTGACCAGCAGTAGGAAGCTGAGTGTTGCGAAAGTCGTCGCGCGCGCACGATACACGGCCTCGCACACCTCCGTGAAGTGCTGGTTGCAATCGTCTGAGCGGCTGAGGGACACGGGCCATTGGTACGGCCCATATGATACAAATGCCGAGGCGAAGATACATAGGGCACCCATGAAGATGCCGTAGGCGAATTTGTCAATGATGATCTCCTTTGTGAAGACGCCAACGCGGAGATCGTGGGGTGGTCGGATCATGATGTCTGGTTGTGCCTCTTCAAGTCCGAGACCGAGGGCCAAAAACGATGACGTGATTAGGTTGGCCCAGAGAATTTCGATGGGCGAGAGCGGGAATACGGATTGACTTTCGCTGTCCTTGAAGGCTAGGCCGATAAGGAGTAGTAGGACTTGGGATATATTGGAAATAAGGAGGTGGAGTATGAACTGACATATGTTTAGCCTATGCGGACTTCAAAGGTACAGCAGAAATTCATGTATTGGGATGAGTCAATCTTACCTTTTGGATGTTGTCAAAAAGCCTACGTCCTTCTTCAACAGCCGTGACAATGGATGAGAAATTATCATCAGTTAATACCATATCTGCGGCCTCCTTGGCTACATCGCTACCGTTGAGCCCCATGGCGATACCAACGTCGGCCTTCTTGAGGGCAGGAGAATCGTTGACACCGTCTCCGGTCATCACACAGTAAGCCCTGCGACGGTGCATCGCCTCGACCATACGCACTTTTGTGGACGGACTACAGCGAGCAAGAACAAGTGGAAGTTTATCCAGCGCGTCGATCTCCGCGTCGCTGAGAGCATCGAATGCGGACGCAGGCATAGTTGCGTTTACGGCCTCAGCCGCGGTAAGGTCGGGACCTAGTATACCAACCTCGTGAGCGATAGCGGTGGCAGTCTTGATATGATCTCCCGTAAGCATATGAACGGATATACCGGCGATTTTACACTTTCGAACAGCCCCAGCGGTCTCTAGGCGGGGAGGATCATATAGTCCAGCCAATCCGAGTGGTGTCAGCCCCTTTTCCGCAACTGCGCGGTCAGTTTTGAGAGACTCGTCATTTGGTGTTGTCTTGTGAGCAATACAGAGCACGCGTAATCCTTCGGCAGCAAGAGACTCTGCCTTAGCTGTAAACTGGGCCTTGACTTCTTCGGGCGCATCTAGGAGTGGCATAATTGCTTCAAGAGCGCCTTTAGTATACACATCGACGTGTCCAGAGGGTCTAGAATAAACCACGGTCATGCGCTTGCAGGACGAATCGAAAGGATGTTCGGCAACGAGGGCCGAGTCATTTGCTTGTGAGATCGTGGCCTTGCTCATATCGAATCTCATAGCAAATACCTGAAGAGCAATCTCTGTAGGTTCACCTACGGCTCTCCAATCTGATACAACAGTAGTAGAGGTCGTAGATGTTTCGGCTGTGTCATCGCCCGAGGTCGCCTTGGTATCAGACACAGTCGCGTTATTGCAGAGGGTTATGCACTCTAAGAATAACTGAGCGCTCGAAGGCATCCCAGGTTTTGAGGACTGAGAATCAGAGGAAGGGGATTGGTCATCTTTCCAGACCACATTTCCACTTGTAGGGTCAAAAGGATGAGTGCAGGTTTCAACTGAAGCAACAGAGCCGTCTCGAAGCCAGACTTTTCTCGTAATCATCTTGCCCTGTGTTAGAGTACCAGTCTTGTCAGAGCAAATACTGGTAATCCCTCCGACGGCCTCTAGAACCGATAGTTTCCGCACAATAACGTTGCCCCTAGCCATTGCCTTTGTTCCTACGGCCATGCTAATGGTAAGAACGGCAATCAGAGACTCAGGAATGACAGCAACGCCGACACATATACCATAGATCAGGACATCTCCATCGATGTCAAAGCGATTTGATGCGAAAACAATAATGGCGAGTAGTATGGCAAGTGCGAAGAGAAGCAAGGCAAACTTGCTGAGTTTTACTTGTAGGGGAGTACCATCGAGGCCAAGGATGCTCCGGGTTCCCATCTTAACGCGCTGCAAATACGATGTGAACCAAGATACATCTTCGCCCTTTGGCTTTGAGTTTGTTCGGAGTAGCTCGGCGATCCGGCCAACTTCCGTGTTCATACCAGTAGCCGTGACAATTCCCATGCCACGACCGCGTGTGATGGTGCTTGCAGAGTAGAGCATATTCACGCGATCCCCAATCGGCATATCCACATCTTCTAGTACGATATCTGAATGTTTGCTGATGGGTACAGATTCACCAGTGAGGAGTGCTTCATCGGTCGACAGGTTAAGTCCAGAGACCAAGCGCAGATCGGCTGGGACGATGTCACCTACATTGAGCATGACTAGATCGCCTCTGACGAGCTGCTCGGCTTTGATAGTTGTGGCCACCATGGACCTGACAACCTTACAGCTCGGAGCAGAAAGAGCCTGGAGACCTTCAATGGTCTTTTCGGCACGATAATCTTGAACGAGTCTGGAGGTGAAGAACGCAACAATGGTCAGTCAATGCCGGTTCCATGATTAGAGGGATTCTGAAATCTTGATGAGGCACTCACCCAACTACGATATTGAGCACAATAACGGCAGTAATGACACTGCCCTCAATGTAGTCATGGATGGCAAATGATATAGCCATGACAAGGATCAAAACAACAGTCAAACTGTTGGAAACCTGCCTCAGGAGAATCTTCCACACGGAAAGCCCTTTAGCCGCCTCAACCCTGTTAGGGCCATGCTCGTCCAGGCGACGAGCGGCCTCGGAATGAGAGAGGCCATTGCTAGCATCAGTCCCAAGAAGACACGCTAGCAGGTCGACAGATAAGGTGTGAGGCGCACAAAGACCGCCGAGGTCATCGGGCCTTTGTTTAGTTGTTGGAGAACTAGCATCGGAAGAGAGCGTTTGGCCACATATAGGAGGCTCAGCCGACTCCTCGACGATAAGTTGATCTTCTGTCCCCATTCAAGTATTCACAGACTAGGCAGTGAGTATGCCAAAGGACGATTGAAGCAAAAGAAAAGGGGGGGAGAGAAAAGGAGGGGAGGAGGAGCGGAAGGCCGGAGAACAAGGGGCATAGTGGGAGGCT
Source organism: Xylaria bambusicola (assembly GCF_022495145.1). NCBI lineage: Eukaryota > Fungi > Ascomycota > Sordariomycetes > Xylariales > Xylariaceae > Xylaria > Xylaria bambusicola. Next base: position 70,009 of record NW_025953642.1, on the reverse strand, counting down.
CAAGATATACTGTCGGGTATACCCACTCCATATCCGCCCGGTCGTTTGTTCTCATCGTATCCTCGATCCTCTCGGGATGTGTCGTCCCACGACGACGTGCATGGCAAACTGCAAGGATCCATGTAAGTGGCATGTCCCCCGGGCCCAAGAGGTATTGTTTGACTGGTACAACCCCGCGCAGAGCCCACGAGGAAATGCACTTGCATCCTATCATACGGCTGTCATGTGGACGTGTGCCAATGACGCGCCAAGGCACCCGACATTAGGGTCAGACTTAACTCGGTATCATGCTGTATTAGGTAACATGTGGAGCTGCGTGTCGCATACAACACGACCAAGGAAGGCAGCGAGCAAGAGGCGAGCGAGGATCGATGACGATGGCGATGGTTGGAGAGAGGTAGCTTGGTCTTGGGCTGTGTCTTGGGCTGTGTCTTGGGTTGTGCTTGGGTCCTGGGCGCGCTGTCTTGGGTAGCTAGGCACGCACTGTGAACAGGTCGAGAACAAAAGGTGACATTTTGGAGATGGAGTGCGGCGAAGAGCCAACGAGATGTAAAAGCCACGGTTGGGAAAAGAAACCTGGCAAGCGTCGATTGTGACGAGTGAATGTTACTTGATGCCAGTGTCTCGGGATGACGGGTCACCTTTTACTGTCCTCACCCTCACCATCCCTAGATACCCTACCTAACCTGCTACCTACTCGGTACAATTATCAGGTACCCGCATAAGGACTGCCTATGAACGCCACCAGCTTACCTCTGGCAGTCCCTATGAGATGTATATGATCTCTTACATATAATCTCTTAGAAGATTCCCGTGTTATGTACTTCATTTCTTCGATAGATCGTCCGCAACTTGAAGGCGAAGTGAAGGCCTAGGCTGCGGCCCGGGCATACCCCTTACCCAGCATACAGCCGAAGTGAATCGCCAGATCGTGCTACCGGGACTCTTAAGAAGTAGCTACCTCTTCATTGAACTTGGGTACCTACCTACTATAAGCTATAAGGGAGCACCTACTTAAGCGGGTGGCTTACTCTGGTAGGTAAGTAGGTAGTACATATGTCGAGGTACCTACCTATCGGCCAGAACCCCCACACCCAACTGCAGTTGATTGATCAAGCAAATACTCTGTACAACAGGCACAACAGGAACAACAGGCAGACACACCATACAGTGCGCAGTGCGCAGTGCGTAGTGCGTAGCCCGGTAAGCTATCGGAGCTGATTGCTCCACTGGAAGCCGATTGCTCGCCTTCCCGGCGCCGAGAACGGGGAGCCCTGCAACTTGCTGACCGACGCTGACCGACCTTTGCCTTGCCAGACACTCCACACAACACTCTCTCTCTGCACGCCACTGTACCTAGGCTCTCTACGAAGTAGTTGAGGAAGCATCCCGATGTGGTTCTATTCTGCTGCTTTGGCTGACTCTGGCTGACCTGTCGAGCCCTGTCGTGTCACTTATCGTCCAGAAAACCCCGAGCCGACGCTAGTGATCACGCCACGGCCTTGCATACCTTTCCCACGTTCTCTGGGCGGTGGCTGTGCGGTGATATAGTTCGGCTCGGCAGCTCGGCAGTGGAGTTATTCAGTGGGGTCCGCCATCGCATCGCCCTTACCGTCTCTTACAAGCCAAACCGCCTACTTACGTAGCATGTCGCGACGTGACTTGACCGTCTCTGACCGTCCGCCATTCGACAGGTTGCTTTGGCTACCGATGCCGTCATTATCCCCGTACCAGTCTCGGCGCCGAGGGCAAACCCCAGCCGTTTTCTTGTGGGAAATATACTATTCGCCCTGCCGTCTGTGATGACTAAACGGAGCGAGATGGGGCAGCGGTCGGTGCGCTCGCACGCCTCACCAGCTGGCTTGGTTTGACATGGAATCATTACTTGGGCTGGTCTGGGCTGGGAAGGGAAATACCCGTCATTTACGGGTATCCATACTATTCAAAACCCGAGCCCTTGTACTTGTCTGTATAAGCACCAGTTTTCAGGCTACCCGTCTGTGTATTTGTTATCCGCTATCTTACATACATGCATGCAAGTATGCACGTGTCTTTAGGTGCAGACGACGGAACGAAAGGAGACAACCAAAAAAGAAAGATAAGAGAAGGAGGCGGAAACACCCAGTTTGCTGGAGTAAGCACTCGGGTGTGCGGGGGCCTCTGTATAGTGCATGTACTCTTGGAACATCTAAGCGTTCCTGTTCGCTGGCTCGACGATGGCCTGCCTACCTAGGATGACGCGGCCGTGTTGGCATCGAACACTTTCTTCCCCTCAAACCAAGTCTGGACTACCTTCGCTTGCAACAGCTTATCGCTGCTCCACTCCATATCCACGACGACAAAGTCGGCCACTCGCCCGGCTTCCAGCTTACCCGCCCAGTCCATGAAGCAACTGTGCGCTGAACCCTCGGTGCCCGCCGCGATGGCCGCTGCTAACTCGAGCGCGAAATGGGGGTTGACTCGGTCTTCTAGCTCTGGTTCCCGACCTGACCGGCGCGTCGTCGCCGTGTAGGCGCCCGTGAGTGGTGCATGCGGCGCCGTCGGAGCGTCGGAGCCCAGCGCTAGCACCGCACCTCCTTGCGCGAAATCCGTATAAGCAAATGCCCGCTCACAGCGCTTGGGTCCTATCAGAGTTGGCCAGGCTCGCAGGATTGCTGGGTCTGCATGTACTGCCTGAATAGATGCAGTAATGCCCAATTGGCCCAACCGCGCAGCGTCCTCAGAGGATGCGAGCTCGAGGTGCTCAATCCGGTGTCTACGTCCGGGCGTTGCGTTCTGCTCTAATGCGTCGATGGCGATCTTAATTGTTTTGTCGCCTATCGCGTGAAGAGCGCATTGCAGCCCAGCGGCATCTGCCTTCTTCACCACTGGGCCGAGATCCGCCAATGACCATATCGGTTCGCAAGTGAAACCGTTGGACGTGTACGGCTCTGTCAAGGCGGCAGTGCAACCATCAACTATACCATCACAGATGACTTTGATGCCAACCACTCGGCAATCTGGGGTCGTCTCCGCATTGAACTGCCGGTTGAGCTCAATCGCCCGATCAACCTGCGCCAAATTCTCGACTTCATTTTTGCGGGGAGTGATGAGCCAATGCACCGCGTAGCGCATTGGCGAGGTTTCTTGTTTGCGAAACTCTTGTAGAACCTCCCAACCATTCTCGTCCATTGCCATTTCGACCAAGCCTGTGTATCCAACGGCATTATACGCCCCTATTGCCCCTCTAACAGCTGCTAGCTTCTCCTCCATCGACGCAACTTTGGCGACGTGAGGCCATACAATAGTAACTGCTGCAGACTCAGTCAGAAGACCTGTGGGGTTCCCGTTCTCGTCTCGGTATATCTTCCCTCCCTCGGGGTCGGGCATGTTCTGCACACCCAGGTCTTTCAATGCCGCAGTATTGCACCAAGTAGAATGAAGGTCTTTAGAGTCAATGAAAATGGGGCGGGGATCAATATCATCGAGCATAGTTGCCAAGGCTTTGCCGTCCGTCATGAAGTTCATCCACCCTTTGGCCAGTATTCGAGACGCGGACGGATGCGTCGCACTTGAATCGCAAGATGTAAGTCAGTAACTTCCCGTTGGTGAATATTATTCTAGCCATGATGGCCATGTACACACTCTGTGGTGCGACGAACTGGCATGACAAGTATCTTCACTCTCTCGTCATAATTGGAGGAAAGGGGGAAAATGAGAGACAGAGAGAGAAACATAATCCTTCTGTAACACTCACGCAAAATCTTTGAGTACTTTTCGGATATCATTGAAGCTTTTGCATTGCTCTAATGCGGCCTTCTGGAGTGACTGGCCCATCATCAACAGATGCATATGCCCATCTATGAACCCCGGTAGCACAACACGACCACCGATATCGTGTTTCGTGATCCCCTTAGCCTCGGACTGTCGTACTTGCTCGTCGGCCGACGAGCCTACGTAGACGATTTTTCCTTCTCCATCAATCACCATGCACTCTGCAAAAGAGTGATTTTCCCCCAGAATTCCCGACTGGAAAAAACGACCGTTATGGAAAAGAGTGGGCATGTTGAGAATCTTATTTCGTATATTACTCGGTTACGAAGGCAACGACGGCGGTGATATTGTGCTTGATACCGAGGCATGCCGCATACCTCTCCCCGCCGTGGAAACCCCGCCTCATTACCGGTTATCGGCATGTACAAAAACCAATACCATCGCATATAAAAAAACGGTAATACAGTATTGACAGCGAAATTATTCGTGCTAAAAGATGCAAGTGGGGTGTTTGGGACGTTCAGCTATCCTCGACCCAATTATGAGCGGTTGAAGGGCGGTTGGAACAGACCCATACTGAACAAACTTGAGAATGGCACTTTACACGCTTCTTATCCACATACCTAAACTCCAACCCTCCAAAACACCAAAAAAGTATAGGCTTATACTCCGAATCGGGGAATCGAACCCCGGGCTTGACGGTCCCCTAGTTGGGATGAGAGCGTCAAATGTTAGCCACTACACCAATTCGGAGAAGAAAATCGAGGGTATAGGTGGAATTGAACCACCGGCGATGGACTCGCGGGGAATCGAACCCCGGACCACTCCCAGTTACTCGGTATCTTCAGAAGAAGACATCTTAATGCTAAGGGAGTATTATACCACTAAACCACAAGCCCGATTCTTTCGAACCTTATTCGTTGGAAACGGTGCGCTTAATTGACGCAATTGAACGGCGGCGTTCTAGTAACCCCAGTTGAAATTCAATACTCTATCTAACAGTACCTAGGTAAAATGGGATACCTAGATAGAACGAAAAGCTAAGGTGTTTACGAATTTTCTTCAAAGGCTTGAGTTATCCCCTCAATTGCCTGACCTGCCTAGTATTCAGCGCCTCCTGAATGAATAGGGTGTACTTGAGTTCGCGGCGCATATGTCTCGTTTAACATGTATAATTGATAGAATACCCTTGTATCGAATCACAACACAGCCTACCTACATTTGTAAGGGATTAAACGGAGTGTTATTCACGATATCCCGTGACTAATTCCCAGCACTTTGGAAAGCGACCCCAACACGGATGCGTCATCTTTCTGTCCTCTGTACATAGATTGTCGTGGCACCAAATATTGCTACAATTTGTAAGCAAGATTATGTTGCATTGCATAAAAGATATATACCTGGTTCTGCCCAGGAGCGACGTAGGTTAGGGTTTCTAACGTGCATATCTTTCTAAGATGCCAAGTACCGAACCAATATGTGCCGCCATGCAACAAGACCCAGCCGGAGATATATTGACGGAATAATTGCCCGAACTAGACAATGTAAGCAGCTCGGTGACGTGCTATATAGGAGGCAGATGCCACCCTCAAAATGCAGGTTTACCACTTGTCAGATATTAGCTAATGCGTTTTCCCTCGATTCATAATCACTGACTCCCGGCACACAAGAGGCCAGATGGAACGTCCCGCTCTCCAAGATGCGCGGGGTACCAATGAGATATGATCTTGGTCGGAAGCAGGCAGAGTTACGACAGGAGTCTGGTTGTTGTTTGCGGCGTATACGATTCAAGGAATTAAGAAGAAGAATAAGACCAATAAAGTTAATGTTGGTTAGAATATACATCGTTTTAAAGCCTACATTAGTCATGACACCTTTCCTGCTACATTTAAATGAGTGTCTTCATCTTGTCAAGGCTGCATTTTCATTGAGCTCGACGGGGTTGTTCAGTCGTTATCCACATCAAGTGTGAGTTAGATGTTATTATAGTTATCTGATATCAGCGGGTGGCCTTCCATTTCAAGCCCAAGTAGCTTGGACGTAAGCGGGGGTTTGACGGCGTTCCTTACATGCAGGTCTGCATACACCGGCAAGTTGGTTTTCGCAGCAATAGTTATGTGTCCGAGTACGGAGATCAGTCTAGGCTCTTGTCCAGCTCCATGAGATGTAGTATCCTTGAAAATATATCGGCTTTTTAAAATCTGACAAACTGATCAAGTCATCTTGATGTCTACATGCTAGAGAGAAGAGGAGAATAAGTAGGGTGCTATATAAGTTGAGAGTTGAGAGGTGCCATTCCGCCGGTTGACAGTTCACGCCCAAGAACGGTATATTGACACTGCGCCTTATGTGGCTCGTTGCACCACCATGCATCTTCCCAAGCTTGCTGGTCTACTCAGTTTTATATCAGCGATCGACTGCATCAACTTCCCTTTCGAGGCGAGGGTGCTCGAGGAAGGCGATATTGGTAATTTCTCTGCTATTTCTTTCGGCAACAGGGCCACAGCGAGCCCAGTATACGATGGACCGGAATGTAAAGTATACCCTGGCACGGCCACATGGCCAAACGAGGCAGAATGGACGCGACTGAACAGCACCCTCGACGGCGCTTTGCTCAAGCCGATCCCGGCTGCTGCGGCCTGTTACAGTGGTCCTTTTCAGAATACGAATCAGTGTAACTTCTTGCTGCGCAACACAAGCTCGTCACGCTTCTACATCAACGATCCACTCACAGTCCTCGCCATGTGGCCAGAGGGCGACACGTGCTATGCCTCGGCTAGCACGGCCGGGCTCAACTGCACCCAGGGTGGCTGGCCTAGCTACGTCGTTAATGTTACAACGGTGAAGCAGATCCAGGCTGCTGTGAACTTTGCGCGGAACAAGAATCTCAGACTGGTCGTCAAGTGAGCTGAAAGCGTTTCCTTGAGCGCCTATTCTCTCACAAATACTGAACGGCACGACTGCGAATGAGCTCGCTGCTGACCATGATAGGAATACGGGACATGATTTCTATGGGCGCTCCATAGGGTTTGGTGCCATAAGCATCTGGACGCATTGGCTGAAACAATTTGAGTTCCTGCCCGAGTATAGTATCGGCGAATATCGCGGGATGGCTGCCCGCGTGGGCGCAGGGCTTGAAAGTTGGGAATTATTTGCGTATATGTCAAGACACAATATGACAGTCCTGGTTGCTGGTCCCTATACAGTCGGCGCGTATGGAGGGTGGATATCGGGTGGTGGACATAGCGCGTTGGCTTCAACCTATGGTATGGGCGCTGATCAAGTGCTGTCACTTGATGTTGTCACTGCGGACGGGAGGTTTGTGACGGCAGACGTGAACCAGAATACCGATTTATTCTTCGCACTGCGCGGGGGTGGCGGGAGTAAGTGCAATTTCTTCCTGAATGAGCCCGACTCTATCACACCTTGAGAGCTGCTATGGGTTAACAAGGACGTAACGTATGTAGGCAACTACGGCATTGTGACCTCCGCCATCGTCAAAGCTCATCCCGCGACATCGGTGCTAAGCTCGCCACTTAGGTTCTCCGTACAGCCGACCACAAATTCGTCCGCCACGGGCCTTTTTTGGGCGGCGTTTGATGAATACCACAGATTTGGGCTAGATATCGTCGATAATGGAGGCACAGCATATAGCAACGTTAACCGCATCGCGCCACAATCAGGCAGCAACGCTCTCCCGGGAGCCAGTTTCTCGACTACTATCGAGATGCCGGGGATGTCAGCGACACAGATCACCGCGTTCGTGAAACCATTGTACGATCGCATTGCAGCACTCGGTTTTACACTCCCCGCGTCTGCTATCACACAAGCCTCTAATTGGCAAGATACGAGTCACGGCGTTGGGGACGTGCCCGGTAGCGGTGGGCGTTTTGCCAGTCGGATATTTCCTCGGGTGAGCTTTGAGAACTCGACCCGGTTTGCTGCTACACAGAGAGCTATTCGGAATGCTGTTGAGGCTGGATATCAATTCCATGGAATCAATATGGCACCAAGGTCAGTACTTTAGACCCTGTAGTGCTCTATCTTGACGGCATGAGCTGCGTAGTCAGGAGTACCCATTTAGGGAGATACTCGAGACACCGAGTAAAAGAAGGAGTTACTGGCTGATGACTGACAATGATTTTTGTATAGCCTTGACATCGCTGGATATCCCGGAAGTAGCAGTGCTGTCAACCCAGCATTTCGAACCGGTGGTGAGTTCTAGAGAGATTGAATTTTCTTTCTCAGTTATAGTCAAAGTATTCATAAATCCTGCCTAGAGATCATGCCCCTGACACCTGGTGTAACAGTCATGTTTGCGGACGTTTTCGAGAACACAAACTTGCGGGGTCTCTCGGCGCAAGGAGTACGTGATGCGCACGCCAAGTTCAACGTGTATATGGATCAGATCCGCCAGGCTACGCCTGAGGGCGGGTCATACATAAATGAATGCGACGTCGAGGAACCAGATTGGCAGAAAGCGTTCTTCGGGAGCAATTATGCGAGGCTTGCGGAGGTGAAGGCAAGCTGGGATCCTTGGAGCTTGTTTTATACACCGCTTGGCGTTGGAAGCGAGGCATGGATCGTTAGGAGCGTGGATCATGGCATGCCAACCCAGGATGGACCCCTTTGTCGCGTCGAATCGTGAATCGCGGGTGGTTATGCTTGTTAATGGCTAGATCAAGGATGGTCAAGGCGAGGAATACTACGGGTGTGACTTGTGCCTGATCGGACGGAGGATGTTATGTATGTAGTACAAGCATTTTCCCCTTTCAGCCTGCTGTTACTCGATATTCTATCGTCAAGATTGTTAGTTGCGACAATGTCACGAGGATACTCACTCTCCCAGAAGTCGGCTCACTCTCGCCCCCAGATTGAGCCTCGAATTCCACAAACAGTTGACATCAGTTTCCTCGACTCACGAGAGTATTTCGCTTCACTTCCACAAAATAATAAAAATAAAGAGGAAGAGAACCAGAGCAAAACAGAACGCTTAAAGGTACCGAGCCCAAGTAAGTCGTTATCACAGTCAGCAGCTGTGGTTCTCGGATGCATAATTCTCACTAGAGTCTAAGGCTTCAATAAATGCAGGATCATTAGCATAAACGAATGGACTCTGTGACTCTTGCCCCTCATAGTCAGTCTGAATAGAGATCCAACCAAGAAGCGGGTGAGTCATATATGATTCAGGTGAACTACCTTTGGTCTATACTCTCAGGGTATTGAGGGGTCCGATAATTCTAGGCCGTAGATGACCCAGCTGGAACTTTCATCTGACAAGTTTAAACTGATTGCTAGTGGGTGTGAGATTCCGAAACTGCCGTAGATACAGATCTTGTAAGATACGATAGGATCTTTAGCGAGCCTCCGTTATAGACCAATGGTGAGGCTGTTGCACGTGTGGTTAACATTGTATGATCGGTTCATTTATTTTCATCTCGGCTCTCCGGATATTTGCATATTGAGTCAGATTATTTTAATACCTGTTGTAGGTAACCATTGGTGATATTGGATTGGACCTGCTTACCTCAATACCTACATATATACTTTTTACATAGTAAGTAAAAAATGAGCATATGCATGAAACGAGGCCAGCCTGGCACTCCAGTGGAGCTCTGGCATTTACTGTACCTAAGAAGACCACTGAAGAGGCGAGAGGCTCGCTGTTGAGTGAGTCTACTGTACAATCCTACGCCAGACGTTCCCACGGCGGTACTTAGGTATGTACCTATGTACCTATGTACCCGTGTACCTATGTATCTTACCTTTCCATTTACTGAACTCTGCTTCAAGTTCTACCTCCACCACACCTTACATACTCGCCAGACTCTACGTGATAAGTGCACAGCTTCAACCTAACCTTCTCGCAATATCGCAGCCCCCACACGCCTTACTTGTATAGTATCTTTCTCGGCCAGTGAAGCATACTAGAACCTTCCGCCATTCACTATTTGTTGCCCCGCTGCCATCGTCGTCACGCCGCGGTACCTTGCCCACATAGCCAGAGCCTCCCTGACTACTACCAAGGTTCGACGCCTCAGCTTGACTGCAGAACGCGCCAGCCGGACCCGAACACAGTCGGCCGTGTCAACCAACACATCTTCTAAGCTTGGAAGCTTGGAAGCTATTCGAAAGCCCCGAAGCCGACCGAATTTCGTTGAGTTGGAGCGAATTCAGCCTTGTCCATCGCCCCATCGCCTACCCAGACCAACTCGGCTTTCAAGATTACCCTTCTGGCCAGGCGATACACCACCGGCCGAACCTAGGCAACCTCTCAGACTCCAGTCCCTATAACTCGACCGATAGCCACATATCCATATCATCCTCCACTTCGACAATCGATCAGTCAGCTAGGCTCATGACCCCATTGCCCAACGAGTCGTTAAGCCTACGCTCTCTGTCCGTTGTCGAGTAGTCCGCAGCCTTTTCTAGCCTGCTTGCGTGGCTCTCGCTCGCTTTCAGTGAGATAGTCAATCGCCATTCCTGTGTGATTTTGCGAGGGGTTCTAGGGGATTCGCATTTCACTTCGTTCTATCTCTCATCTCCTTCCCCCTTCTTCCCCCACCGACCCCGTGACCACCACCCTCATGGTCCCTCCGCCCTCCTCCCATTCACGATCCGGAACCTTTTCGCCTGTTCCTGCCCAAGGCTTGCAGACGGGCTTGACCCATTCGCCCCATCCGTCACAGACCGGCGCGTTGAGTGCTGGCGCAAGCCCAAGTACTAGTAGCCCGACTACGGGTAGCAACAACTCTCTCACCAAGATCGTCGTCGCCCAGGTCTATCTGCTGCTGAGTTCTATCAATAAGGACAAAGACCGTGCAAAGTTTGAGCTTCAAGTCGAGCAGCTAAATAAGGTTAGTACATACATGTATATCCATCCCTCCGTCGCTTACGTTGTGACCACCTGATCAAATGTTGCTGCTAAACACAAACTAACTCTTTGATCTCGTAGCTGCTCGATGACCACGGGATGGAAGTATTTTCTAAATATTTCACACGGCTTGTCGCCGGCAATGCAGCTCAGATATTCCCTGGCCTCAATAGGTCTACGGCTAATCCCGGCAATTACTCGTTATTGGCCGGTGAGATGAACAAGATCTCGCACGACCTAAATCAGGCCCCGAAGATCGCCGAGTCAATAGAGACTGCTAATGAGGACATATTCCGCGACTTTGATCTCTCTACTTTCATGGAGCATTTCAAACTTGATGCTCTAGAAAAGACTATTCTGGCACTAGCCTTCAAGCTTGGCTTGCGTTCAGATCTAAAAACCAAAGGTTGGTCCTCCATTAAACCTGCAGTTGTGTCCAACCTAAGCTTATTATAAACGTTCTTTTACAGCCGACGCGATACTCTCCACCAATTTCCCAACCTTTGTTAATATTATCTCGCGCCCTAACTATGGTGATCACTCTGATCTTAGCCCATCCTTTATCGCCGCAATTGTCGACAAATACATCCAGGGCCACCCGCCCAACTTCAACTCGGCTGCCAAGCACGAACTAAGCCATAAAGTGCAATCTCGCTGGTCCCAGTCGGATCACGCACCTCCGATGGAAGTCTTAGCTGCTTTAGATCTCATTCGAGTACTTGGCGAGAAGCCGCCAAATGCTCTGGCTCTCTATATTCGTGCCACAGGTACCGATTTCACCCGTGATGAGGATACCTGCTTTAGTTATCTCGATAAGCGGCCTACTAATATACAACTAAGCGAGGAGCAAGTGTCCGCCGCCTTAACTTACACTACCGTAAGTATTACTTATCGACATAACCCATCTGTCCTGGTAGCCGCCCTTCGACGGATTGTACCTTCGACGTTTAATTGGCAGGACGTGATCGGTTACTTTGATCAGCGCGATGTACGAGTCTCTTCGGCGCAGTTTTTGCGACTGTATACCGCTCTTCTGCCCATTGCCCAGGCGAGTGAAAACAGCTCACAGCCCTTCGATATCCAGTGCTTATGGGGCGGCTCACACTGGGAAAATCCCGAAACACAATTGTCTTTCATTTGTGCGTTTGCCTCTTTGACTCCAGACGACCTTGATGCTACTACCATCCCTGGTCTTCAGCCTACTTTTACTCTCGATGACTACGCCCAATCACCTCCTGCGGTTAGGGAACGAGCCTTGGTAGCCGTCAAGCATCCGCTTGTTTCTGGTCCTGCTCTTTCGGCAATCTTCCAAGTCGCTCTTCATTCTCTACATGCTTCACAGAGCACCGAGGCCAAACGCCTATTCCAAGAAGTCGTCGTTCCCAATTTAGATATTTTCATCGTGTCGGCCTTCGGTGTTCCTAAACCGTGGCCGCCAATGGCTGTCGACACTCTTGCATCTTTGTTCGAAAATTTTCTCCATCGCCGTTCCGAGTATCATGAGTTCGTCATGGACAGCTTGTGGAGAAAGGATCGAGACTGGGTAATTCAGAGGCTTGCAGATGCACATGTAATGAAACCCGCTGATCTACCCTTGATCTATGATCATGTTATGGAACATGGCTGGTTGGAGGCTCTCATTTATGATGCCAATGGTTTCGGGCTTGATCTTTTATCTTATGCTCATGCCAATGGACAGATAGATATCACCCATTGGGCGCGTCACGTATCTGAGCGAAGTCCAGCAATCTCACCAGCACTGGTGCAATTCTTGCTGATCAAGGCGAATTTGGAAGCAAATTCTCAAAAGGTTACGAACGGCCCGAGCCCGTCGAGTGTCCCGCTTCATCTCAAGACCGTTCTAGCTCTACTACAGATACTAGAAGATCTTCTTCCTCGGGGCCCCATTCCTGAACTTATCATGGTTCAACGTGTGTGTATCACTGCCTATCCCAGACTGGTCAACTACGGCGAGGGTTACGATGAAATTATTGATGCGAACGGGCAAGAGAGTCACATGCTCCCCGCGGCTGCTGTTGCCAAGATGGAAGAGCAGTATAAGAAGATGTACAATGAAGAGAGCGAAGTTAAAGTCGTTGTCCAGCGACTTGAAACATACAAGCACTCCCGTATTCCACTTGAACAAGACATATTCGCCTGTATGATTCATGGACTCTTTGACGAGTATTCTCACTTTGCCGGTTATCCTCTCGAGGCTTTAGCCACCACTGCCGTCCTATTTGGTGGTATCATATCACACAAGCTCATTTCAGAGCTCCCACTCAAAATTGGGCTTGGAATGATTCTTGAGGCAGTAAGGGATCACAGGCCGGAAGAGAACATGTACAAGTTCGGTCTTCAGGCTTTGATGCAGTTGTTTTCACGTTTTCGGGAATGGCCGGGATTTTGTAAACAGCTATTGCAGATTCCAGGTCTCCATGGAACTGATGCTTGGAGGAAAGCAGAAGAAGTCGTGCGTGAGGACGAAGAGGAAAAAGCGCGCTCTCAAAACGGCAACGGTCGAGCCAATCACCTAGGAAATGATACCATGGTAAATGGTTCTGCTGAGGCCTCGGATGCGCACCCTCCTCCCTTCACAGCTATCCATGTTGATCCTCCGCCCGGCGATATCAAGTTTGAAGAGCCTGTCGAAGAAATTCAGGACAAAATCCAATTCGGTCTCAACAACTTGACAGCAGCATCACTGCAGACTACTTACAGAGAGATATGCGATATCATGGATGAGCGTCATCAACAGTGGTTTGCACTCCACCTCGTAGAGGAACGCGCCAAGCAACAACCAAATTTTCATCAAGTCTATCTCGATTTAGTCAAGCTATTCCAGCACCGGGGACTGTGGTCTGAGGTCTTAAGGCAGACCTATAAAAGCTGCCAACGAATGCTGAATGCGGAAAGTACTATGCAAAGTTCTACGGACAGGACGCAGCTCAAATTCCTAGGCGCTTGGTTGGGACTCCTTACACTAGCAAGGGATCAACCCATCAAGCACAAGAACATCGCCTTCAAGCAGCTCCTTATCGAGGCTCACGATACCAAGCGCTTGGTTGTCGTGGTACCTTTCGTTTGCAAAGTCCTCATTCAAGCTTCTCGATCAACTATTTTCCGCCCCCCAAATCCTTGGTTGATGGATATCATTCATTTCCTCATCGAGCTGTATCACACCGCTGAGCTAAAGCTTAATCAGAAGTTTGAGATCGAAGTTCTTTGTAAGGATCTTAATCTTGATCATAAGAGTATAGAGCCCTCTAGCGAGCTTCAAGATCGTGAGCCCATTGATGACGTGGGTGAACTCTCAGTTCCGGAATTGGAGCAATTTGAAGGCCTCTCTCTGAACGGCCTACCTGGCCCCATCGCCCCTGGACTATCACCACCGAGTCTTCCAGTATCAGTCCCAGAAGTCAGCAGCCTGTTATCAATTCCGCCAACTAATGAAATGGTTGTGAATACTGCCCGGCTTCACGAGATGGTGCGCAACGCTGTCACAAAAGCATTGCACGATATCATCCAACCAGTAGTCGACAGATCCGTGACGATCGCAGCTATTAGTACCCAGCAAATGATCCATAAAGACTTTGCAACAGAACCAGATGAAAACAAACTTCGAACTGCAGCTATCAACATGGTCAAGGCAACAGCAGGAAGTCTTGCACAGGTCACTTCAAAAGAGCCTCTCAGGGCAAACATAACCAATTATTTGCGAGCTGCTGCAAATGAGTTACCACAAGGCTTGCCAGAAGGCACGATCCTTATGTGCGTAAATTCAAACTTAGACCTCGCATGTAACATCATTGAGAAACAAGCAGAAGATCGTGCTGTTCCGGAGATTGAAGAGATGATTGAACCAGAAATTGAGGCACGCCGCCGTCATCGCGTGCAGAGACCAAACGAGCCATATGTAGATCCAGGGCTCACTCGATGGGCCATGACAATTCCTCATCCTTTCAAGCTTGCTCCAAACACATCGGGTTTGAATGCAGAGCAGATGGCCATCTATGATGATTTTGCTAGACAGCCAAGAGGTGCCACCCAAAGCAGCGCGCATGCCGCCTCTGCCTCCGATACTACCAGGATCATTGCTAATGAGGTGCTCTCTGAACAATACAGTGCTGTGCCCAACCTGCCCACACCCGCTGAGACACCGTCCCTGCAACATTTAAGTGCACAATTGCCGTATTCACATATGCATGCCGGCATGACTAACGGCCGCCCCTCTGCTCATCATGGTCAGGTAGATGTCAGAGGTCTCGAGGACAAAATCTCAAAACTGTTAGAAGATTTGAAACATACGGCAGATACGTCACAGGAGGCCCATTTCAGCGAAGTGCCTAAGCAGCATAACATTATCGATATGGTGGATGCGCTCACCCAGCTCATCATCAACGCTTCTCAAAGCTCTGACGGAATTGCCGTTTACGCGGCAGAGAAGATATGTAACCTGTTGTTCAACCGGTACAACCACAGTGCCTTATTCATAGAGTCACTTGTTCATATCCTTGAGCTGATACTAAAGGTATCCGCTAGCTCCGGCTCGAATCTACGTGACCGAGTTCAAGTCAGCCTCTACAACCAACCACCTCAAAACATTCTCCACATCCCTCTCATATCTGCTCTACTTCAGACAGATCTTCTCGATTTACACAACATTGACACAATGACCGCAAAGGTTCTTGCCCAGCGAGAAGAGTCATTTTTGCACTTTTTTGACCAGCTCTTGGACTTGACATTATTCAATGAGCGACCCATCGCCCTTTACGCGGATTTTGTGCATAGTTTCCAAGTTGCATGGGAATGGATTAGTGAGGACCCGAGTCTCGAAATCGGACAACAGCTGAAGGCGAAGTTCCAGGATTCAGGATTACCGAAGCATCAGATCCGCAATCCGGACGAACTAGACGACCTTTTTGACTATGTCTTAGATGAGTGGGGAAGGACATTGTCGAATTCCAACGCATCTGAAAAACCGTTAGTCGATTTCGTCAGACAGTTGCGGAACCATAGGGTTGTTAACAGTCAGGATGACTTTGTGATGCTTCTAGCGAGAGGCATTGACGCATCGGTCAACCACTATGAGCAAGTCATGCATACTGCAGGAAGCACTAAGACTGAGGCCTTTGCTTATGTGGACGCTCTTGTGAAGCTGACGGAAGTTTTCGCCAAAGAAAGCGCTGACGAGAAAGAAAACTCGAGGAACAGCCCAGTTTCCATCTTCCGAGCCGTCTTTTCCCTGGCTGCTGTTGTCCTCAATCATCACCATTTGAATCGTGGGGAGAGGTTCAATGGACGGGTCTTTTTCCGTCTATTTTCGATGTTGATGCACGCTGTTGACAATGTTTTTGTGGATAACCTTCAGTCTAACCGAAAAGACGTTGTGTTAGACCTAGCAGACACATTTCTCCGGTTGGAACCGGAGTTATTTCCAGGCTTCTCTTATCCCTGGATATATCTCATTGGACACAGACAGTTCATGCCCAGCATCTTGACTCTTGATGGAAGATCAGGTTGGGCTCCCTTCACCAAGCTCCTCCAAGCGCTCCTCAAGAATGTTTCCGAGCATATGAAAGTGGTTGATCTCACAGATGCCATCAAGGAGTACTACCGAGCAACTGTCAAACTTATGATGACACTCTCGCATGACTATGCCGACTATGTGTCAGCCAATGCCACCCAACTGTGTGGGAGCATTGCGCCTCACGTGCGGCAGCTAAGGGGCATCATTCTAAATTGTAGCCCCAGGTCAGAGGCTGTAGATGGCGCAGCTCCTCAAGATCCGGATTCCAGCAGTATCACACATCCCTTTTCGGCACTTACGGAAGCAGGATTGAAACCTGTTCTGGAGCAACTCATGCAGGCTGGTCCTACGGAAGACGCAATCGCACATCTCACACATGCTATCAACAAGTCTAATGGGAATGATACCGTCTTTGGGCACGTCCGTTTGACAGTTGACTCAAAACTCATTGATGATATAGTAGAATACATTGGAGAATATGCGGCCTCTAGGTCTCGCGAAGCTGGACCATTGTTTACTCATGGTTCTACTGACAATGCCACCCTGTCGCTTTTAGTACATGAGCTATCGCCTGAAGGTCGCTACTATCTGTTAAGTAGTATTCTTGACCGACTACGATACCCAGCTCCTGTCACTGAGTACTTTACCCATACCATTCTTGATTTGTTCGGCCGAGACATCAATGATCCGGAAGAAACGGATATTCGCCAGCAGATCGTCCGAATTTTGCTTGAACGACTAGCAGGGTACTGGCCGCAACCTTGGGGCCTAGTGACAGTCATTCTCGAGCTTGCCAAGGACCAGAAGTATATGTTCTTCGACCAGCCTTTTATCAAGGCGGATCGTGAGGTAAGTACCCTTCTATCTAGATCACAGTTTGGCCAATACTCAGATATCTAATAAACGTCAATAGATCGCAGAGCAATTCTTAGCCATAGCAAGACAGGCACAATAATTGTGCGAAGGCCAAGCTACCAACTAGCGAGCTTTGTGATATTCACAATTTGTAGATTGTTCTGACCAAACAAGTATTCACGATGACAAGTTTGCGCATGAAGCTATTGGAGGGACGTCGTTTAAGTTGAGTGCAAGGAATGTTTATTTGGCGCCGGAGCATCGGTACAGGTTAGTTTATGATGAAACAGCATTTTACGGCGTCGGGGGTTGACGACTAAAAGCTTGGCATGATTGTACCCTTAACACAGGATGACCCGATTAGAGGCCTCTTGGGCAAAGGTCCAAATCGTGCATCTTTGTATGTGTATATTAGTATATAGAAATGAGCGGATAGCCGTCTACTTCTGCATTCCTGAAAACTTACAGTCCTTACGCTACTATGTTCACGAACATGTAGATAATAACACTTAACATCAACCAGAACCACTTTGCGTTGTTCGTGCTCCACCAATCTACCTAGGTCTCATTGCTTGATATCAAACCGAGGCCATGACTAGGTGAATTGAGACCGATGCTATAGACCCAAGCCACTCCAAAGGACTAAAATGATTGAAAAAGGCACATGAGTGGCCGAGCTTGGTCTCGTAGTACAGCAGCTTACTGCATGATGATAAAGGTCAGTGCTACCAGCACTGGTTTTCGATTCAAAGATAGGACAGGCGCTCTTGCGAGGCCAAAATTGCGGCAACGGTATCAGAATTCTAAATATCATTGATATAGCTGATTTAATACATTTGCAACCATCAAAGTTGACTATAGCCCTCACATGAAGCCCCAAGCGCCGAGTACACCTCGACCACCACCGCCTCTCGACGGCTCAGCAGCCTTCTCAAGTTTCTTGATGCGCCTTACGAGCAGGCCAGTGCCAATAGGACCAGCGACGGTGCAGAGAAAAATAGCCCAGGTAACGATGAGGAAGAATTTAGAGGCTTCGGAGGCATCCTCATCTACCTGACGGAAAACACCCTGGCTTTCTGCCATTGATGAAATGAGGAATCCGATTTCCCCACGAGCAACCACTACAAGTTCTGAGTCAGTCAACTCTTTCCTTTGAGTTGGTGCTATCGGGTTGGGAGAAAAGTAAGGGAATATCATGGTTCAGAAATAAAGGCCTTGGTATTCCAGTGTCATCAAATCAATAAGAAACTGACCTGGGACATCACTTACTTGCACAGCCCATAACTGCTGCTGGATATAGGGAAAGTGGTTTAGGAGGCGTTGCCGAGT
Organism: Xylaria bambusicola; assembly: GCF_022495145.1. NCBI lineage: Eukaryota > Fungi > Ascomycota > Sordariomycetes > Xylariales > Xylariaceae > Xylaria > Xylaria bambusicola. The sequence continues at coordinate 51,668 of NW_025953642.1, read as the reverse complement.
CGGAGCCCGGAGAAGACGGTGTAGCCTCGTCAAGGTGAAGATCCTGGGAAGCTTGTACCGATGTAGTTTCAGTTGCCAGGCCACTATTAGAGTTCGGCTTTGTCTTCGGCACGGGACGACAGCGCCGAATCTTTGACAAAACCTGGCTGTGTTTTGACGCTATCAGCGAACTGATACTTCGTATTGTATCCGGTACAGATCCCGGGAGCCGTACGAGCCAAAGACCACAGACGAGCTTGCCAATAATCATGAGGATGCTGTAGATGATACCTCGCCACACAATTTGGCCCTTGAATAGCTTTGATATCGGTATAGAGAATCCGATGGAAGCCTATGGAAGTTAATATCACGGCTTAGAGAAACTCAAATATCATTTCTAGACAAGAGCACTTACGAAGAAGAATGGTTTCAGTACATGAGCAACCACTTGGGCGTAATATGTATCAAAAACTCTTAGGGCCATAAGTTTTACGGTAGGGACCTCCCAGCTTTTTTCGTCTATGGGAGAACCACCATCGTTTGGCACGGGTTCCTGAATATCCTCCGTTTGTTGCTCTATTGATGGCGGTGATGTATCTCTAAGATGAGACTCGACGACAGGAGAGGTTTTGTTGGGACGGCTTCTTTGCCCGCCCCACCAACTCACTACGACGCCTGCAAGGTAAGCGGCGAGTAAAACTGAAGTTCCTGCATAGTCAGCCGCGACAACCAGTAAGATCAGGAACGCTGTCTGAAAAACAAAGGCTGCTTCTTGGGAATTGACCCAGGCCCTCAATCTAGCTTTATTGTCAGAATCCCTTGCCTCTTTCTCTTCCCCTCTACTATCTTGTCCTGTGGCGATACAATCGGCAATTCGTCGGGCAGGTTTCAGCGCATAGCGGCACGCAAGGGGTATAACCACGGCAAATGCAACAGAGACTAATACAGGCCTCAGTATCGTTGCTGGTTCAACTAAAGCACCCAAAATTAGCATCTACCTTTAGTAAGAGGCCCAATATGTATTCAGATCATATAGACATGAGTCCTCGGGGTAGAGGAATTAGCTCCCTTAAAACCAGCCACGTCCCTATCTGTTGATATGACCTACTACGTTCATTTCCTCGCTGTCCGAGACTAGTAATGATCCGCACCATTACCAATCCAACTACATCATCAATCAGTGCCGCCGACGCCAAAACGGCTCCCAATCTCGTACGACTCAGCCTGCTTGCTTGTAGCACGGAGAACGTAGTACCCAAGCTCGTAGAGCACAGAGCCGCGCCGGCAGCAAAGGCGGGCAATAGCAACGCGCCACTGTCCACCGTTCCCAAGAAGGAACCAGAGGAGGCAAGTATGGCAAAAGATAGACCAATGGGGACGATGACGCCCGTGGCTGCGACAGCAACTGAGAGAACGAGGTTCTTCCTCAGCGCCACGACGTCGGTCTCGAGGCCCCCCGCATACACAACGAGGATGAGCCCGAGATACCCAAGGCTAGACACTACACGCTGGAAGTCGATAGATAGCCATTGCGCCCCGGGCTGGCCCCAGGCTGTGCCGAGGAGCACTTGGCCGACGAGGCCGCAAGCTAGCGTACGATCTAGCACGGAGTTTATGCTGTTAAGAGCTAATAGGAACGTCGATGAGATGAGCAGCTCGACTAGGGAGGGTTCGTGATATGACAGATATGATGAGTTGGACATTATTGCGCTGGTGCGTTACTCTTCTTTTTATTTCGTTTGCTAGGCCATAGAGCCATGGAGAGTTCTCGATACCGTATACACATCCAACGTAATTTTGACAATATGCCTAAGGAGGTTGAGCGTAGATTCGCGGCTTGGCGATGATGTAAGGGTTTAAATCCTGCTCACCAACTACGTAGCTCTAAATATGTCTCTTCGAGCGGTGTCCTTTTGCAAAGTCATACCCGCTCATCTCTCTCCGCTGTGCTCAGGCACCCCCAGAGCGCTTCCTGTAGACATCTAGGATGTCTTCCTATTGATCTTGTTGGTGTTCCAAGAATGAGAGCTAGGTAGTGTATAACAGGGCAATGGCAGGATTGTTGCTTACGTACTCAATAGGGGTTGTCAAAGTCCGAGCTCTGAATATACCCGATATTTCCGGCATGCAGGACTATCTCCGTAAAGAACGCTAAAAGCAAACCAGGGCTTTTCAGGGCTTTTAAACCTAGATCTGATCTCAGATTTGTTTTCCTCTCTCCATCTTCCTCCCATCTTCCCCACAAACCCCAGGTTCACAGCTTGGTGATCCAAAGTCATCTCAGCCAAGCCTTCTCCGCCTGAGAATCTTGGCTGCAGATGCACAGCATGCTTCCCTCTTCTTTCTTTGTTCCTTGCTCTTCAACTGTGCTTCAGTTGAATTGAGATCATCAAAGACCTGTGTTTGGATCATCGAACTGCCTCCGTTGTCAATGCTGCTCTTCCTGCCTGGAGAATCACCTCAAGACCTTTGACAAATCTCCTCTCTGCTTGAGAGAGATCGAGCTTGATTGACCTCTCCTCGACCGGGTATATAGGTATGGCATGGCACTTGGTAAGGTTATCCTGCTTCATTTCTCCTCAATGTTGATTCACGTGGCTCCTCTAAACCAACGAATGTATGGATTGTCGCTGGCCACGCCTATGACATTCTCTCTCCACTTCTTGTACGGCCCATTAAAGCCCTTCTTCTGACTTCGATGGCGTTGTTTTTAGGGCACTGTTGTCTACCGAATCGAGCCTTACATCCCTATCTGCTTGATAGGTTCGTGGGGGTTGACGAGGCGGGCTGGCCGGCGGCTGTGGTCACCATGTCCCAACACCTTCTCATCTTCTTGATGAGAAGTTGGTGACATTGTCGACGCACAAAGGCCCTGCATGCATCATATAGAACTCAGAACCCGGTTCGAGTTCTTCGGTCTGGTGGATCGTTCAACTCCCATCCTGTGGTTTACGCTACGATGGTCTTTGCCGTGTCGTGGGTTATCAACAGCGTATCAACAAGGTCGCACGCCTCTTCACTGGAAGATGTATTCTTTCGGCTGAAGAAGATGTATCGGTGCTGTTTTTCCTGTTCGACCGGTGGGAGCATAATTGCTGGCGGCGAAACGGTGTGGAACAAACGCTTTAGGGGTGTTGTTTGTGCCCCGAAAGCAGACAACCAGATCACCTCAGCGGGATTGCTGTGGCTGTACGCAAGGGCTCTCAGCCTCTTAGGCGTCCCAGTCCCGGGAACTCGGATAGCGCTGTATCGACTGTGGTAGACATTTACCAGCTGTCTAGCCCAAGCTTGACGGTGGCCAAGGTACATTGTCGAAGGTACTGTCTTCCTTTAAATGTCAATGCGTGTGCAAGGGCTCGCTACCTCTGTTTTCTCTCATACCCTAACATTTTTCTCCCCTCTTCTAGGCTTCAAGACCACGATAATCAAAGGGAACTACTATCCCAACGCTTGTTGCCAGCCACAGATCACTTCCGTACCCTTATCCTTCGAAAGCTTGTCACTAGTAAGTAGCTCTTCACAATTTTCTTCTGACACTACAACCCTGCCTTCAGCCAAACCCATTTCAGAATCTTTTGCTGTTCAAAGACACTTGGGAGCAAGCAAACTCGAAACGCCTTTTGACTAACTCTGAGTAATCCAGTACCTCACCAACATGCTTCCTGCTCAGACACCGCAGGTCGACCACAGCCGAGTTCCCGCTCTGGCTACCGCCGAGGGTCACGTCCGTAAGTTTGGATTCAGTTTAATCTAGCTGTTGGCAATTTTAGCCCTCTGTCTCCCCTTCTTTCTCTCTCTCCCTCTTTCTTTCTCCCTTTCTGCATGAATGTGTTTGTGTATGTCCCGAGATGAATCAGTAGCTACATCGTTAGGTTTCCTATTGAGCCCTACTAATCAATTTTCTACTTCATAGTAACGAATGGGTTGTTCCAATGCACGGCCACACGTGCTCCCCATGGTGTCTCCAACGCCAGCAAAACATGTGGAAGTACCATGGAGAATAACAAAAAGAACATCCGCTCTCACCTTAATAAGCTTCACACCCACGACTCATCATACGCCAAATCTCAGGCAGGCTTCGCAAAAGCCAACCACCTTGAACAGTTTGTCTGCGATCGCCCCCGACTTGATGGCTCGGGCTGGTGTACCCGCACGCGGTGGGGTCAACATTCACTTGTCGCACACGCTCGGGAAGAGCACAAGTTCAGAGGCAAGTCGGAGTCGCTCTCCACGCCTTGGGCAGCTCTCAGCGATAAGCAGCGTACCTACTATCTCGAGAGAGTCGAACTTGAGAAGCGTCGCCTGCAGAATGATGGTGTCTACACCCTGGCAGATGAAGAGCTCAGTAAGCAGTTTAAAGAGGAGAAGTTCCCTGAGGCTTGATCGGTCATTAGGAAACACATAGTGGAGAGAGGCCACACAACAAAGATTATAATTCGGGTATGGCCAATTCACTTTAGGTGTAATTGAGAAAGAGGAAAACAGGAAGATTACGAAGTACGATGAAGGTTAACGCGTACGATAAAACGAGCGTAGTACTATATAATAGCTCGCTCACTCATAGTAAATACACAACACTCAAAAGCAGCTTCTAATCCGCCTTCTCTATCCTGTTCACGACTGTAATGATGAAGTGGACGTTTCAGCAATCGAAACACATAGGCAGTGCTGATGCCATCTTTTCTACTAGGCTAAGCATTCGGGAAGATGAGATGGGGCGCGGATAAGCTCAAGCGTATGACTTAAGAAGAAATGTCGGCAAGTATCAGCCCGCAACTAGCAAGTTAGAGGATTGCTAGGTTCATTGGAGTAATGCCATGTCAGCAACCACTACTTCGGCCAGTCTACATGAACTAAGGTTATATGTGCCGTGTTAACTTGGGGGTGAGCGGGGTAGCGGAAATTAATCAACCTGAGATAAGCACAATACCACAACGACATAGCCAACAAGCATACAAGTCTACCCTCATGTCAGCCATTGCTGACCAGTGGAGGGGCAGATCCCAGGCCGGGTTTACTTGCCCAAACAAGAGCCGTCTGCAATGGTCTCAGGTCATGTCTTGGTGTATTCTAGCAGTTGGTATGTCTTCATATTACGACTACAGGCAGTGCCGATGATTGGTCTTCAGGTCTTCCCCTCTCTTCCCAGCCAAGGCACCTACGCCTCCTCCAGAGTCTTCAGTGATAGCTTGGTACTTCCCATTTTCATGAATACTACTACGTAGTTATATGTCGATCAAGATTCCATTATACATTGGCTATGGTATTGATGTACCCCCATTAACGAGCTGTTCTTTAATGATTATATGGTCTTTATTACCTTGGTTCATAATGGTTATATAGTTATACTGTTAGCAGTGTAGGTATACCAATAATACTTATGCTGAATTCATAACTTTTTGTATCGAGCTAACATTAAAGACTCCAGAATAGGTGCAGCTAGTATCGTCAGCATGTGAGCTATACCGAGTCACACACTCTTAGCACTGAACACCAACAATAAGAGCAGATAGATATATTACCTGAATATTTCCGAATTGTAGTTACTAAGTACGGCCGTGAACTGTAAAACACACAATCTCGGCGTTGATTTACCTACCATTTCAACTAGACTCTATCACATCCCTCCCTATACATCCGCCTCTCCCTACTCTTGACCTCTAAGTAGCAATTCTCGGTGGGAATCTTGCTGCAAGGATGGCTACCGAAGACGTAGAGAAGGCAATTGTTACTATGGACACACCAGCGGTGGACAGCGACTCGCAAGACGATCAGATCCACGAGTTCAAAGAATCGGTGGGATATGAAGTCGACGTCGATAACGCAAAGGGAGACGGCACCGTCAAACTCGCCAGAGACGGCCGGACGCGATTGATCCCTCAACCAAGTGATGACTCCGTCGATCCGTTGAACTGGGCTCAGAAAAAGAAGAATTTGGTCCTGTTTATTGTTGCTTTCGCCGCGCTTTTGCCTGATTATGGCTCCGCTACGGGCGCTGTTACTCTGATTCCGCAAGCTGAGTACGTCTTATTAATTATAGACTGTCTGTCCCCATACTCGTTTCGCGTCTGACAAGAGGGCAGACAGTGGAACATGACCGAGGATGAGGTGAACCATTCTCAGGCCGGAAATGTCTTTATGCTGGGAGCCGGCGGCATCTTTGGTTAGTTACTCACATCGTTACTACTTATGGGTCGAGTCGATCGATATCAAGGGAGTTTATATCCTGACGATTCCTGTGATCTATCAGTCGTGGTCTTCAGCGCTTACTTCGGCCGCTTGCCCGTGATGTTCTATTTTCTTGTGATCGCGCTCGCTACGGCTGCTTGGTGCGCTGGCGCCACGAACTTCGAGTCCTTTGAGACCGCGCGGATCTTGAATGGATTCTTCTCGACTGTGTCGCAAGTGAACGGCTTGATATTCATCCAGGATATGTTCTTCTTCCACGAACGTGCGCGGAAGATCAACCTTTGGGCGTAAGGGACTTACTGCTCATCTCGTCGCTCTATAGCTCTTAGTTGTACTCACAGACTTGTTCTTAGATCATTTTTCGTTCTGAGTCCTTATCTTGGCCCGTTGCTTGCTGCTTGTGAGTACAACCAAATCCCATATGCCATTTCTCTTCCAGATGAAAAAGGAAAAAACATAGAGAGATTCCTCCAACCGGACACTTTCATATTGCTAATTAGCGCCGAATATAGTCCAGATCGCAACGAAGCCGTGGCCGACGCCTTTCTGGGTTTATACCGCCGAGACAGCCCTTGCCGTTGTGCTGACGGTATTCTTTGTCGAGGAAACCTACTATGATCGAAGGATAATCTCGTCCGAACAGCCTGATCGTGGTACACGTCTCACAAGTCTCCTAGGAATCGCACAATGGAGGTCTCGCGACCGACGGAACACGTTGCTCCAGGCTTGCATGCGGCCCGTCCGTGTCATCTCCAAGCCTACTGTACTGATATCTTGTATCTACTATTTCCTGGTAAGATAACATCACATACATGCCATGTCGGCACACTCGTTCGAACCTTCGTCCAAAGTTGCTTAAGGTGAATTGTTCTAATCTAGTTTGCTCCCTAGACATTTGCATGGGTCGTGGGCATCAATACGACACTGTCCATTTTTCTCCAACCCCTCTACGGCTTCGGCCCGAAACAGATCGGCTTCTTCTACTTCACGCCCATCGTAGCCGTCATCATCGGCGAGGCCGTCGGCCATTGGCTGCATGATATTTTTGCGAAACATTACAGTACGAGAATAAAGGCTTTCTATTTACCCTGTTTCCACCCCTCCCCGAATGTGCCATCAAAAGCAGTCGGTCACTGACTTTTATAAATCTCATAGTCCGAGCCCACAACGGTCGTTTCGAGCCCGAAGTCCGTCTCCGCGCGATCACGATTGCTCTTCCTTTTTCAATCGTGGGCCTCGTGCTACTCGGGCAAAGCCTCGAAAACGGGTGGCATTTCATGGTCACCTCCGTGTCGTGGGGTCTCTACGTCTTCAGCACCATGATCATCACCGTCGCCGTGTCGTCGTATAACCTGGACTGCTATCCGGAGGCCAGTGGAGAGGTGTCTGCGTGGGTCAACTTCTCGCGCACCATCGGCGGGTTCGTGGTCAGTTATTTTCAAGTCACTTGGGCCAACGCGCAGGGGACGAAGGCGAGTTTCGGGATCCAAGCCTCTGTGTGCGCGGTTGCGTTCCTGCTTGTGCTATTATTGATGTGGAAGGGTAAGGCGATGAGGCTTTGGTCTGGGCCATTGCATTTTGCTACAGCTTGATTGGCTTCCCTTCCTACTCGCTGAATAGTGGTTGGACCAAGCATGTGAGTTGACGGTATGGGGAGACACAACGGCCGGAAGATGTGACGGGAGCAAGCACTGGTTGCCACAATTGACCATTGTCGTACAATCATGGTCCAGCAAACAGCGCGTAAAGCCAATGATCAGTTTACCATGTACGCTATAGAGCTAACTGGGCAGAGGTTTCGTGATGGGTATTGATACGGTACCTAATAGTTACGCATAGCACCTGCTGGCAATGAATAACAATTGATAGATCAGTTGTGGTTAGACTCTATAAATTAATGGTGATACAACCCATTCATGTGGATAATTACTATGGTATGACACAATAGCAAACAATGCGTGATATGGGCCAATAGTTGTAAAATCATTCCATTTGTCTTTTTGTCGTTGGCCATGATGCACCCGAGTAAGCGCCATTTGCCTCTCTTCTTACCAGACCACTGGTACCATGGCATATTTCTTATATAAAATATGCTCTTATCTGTCAACTTTGACCTGCATTATCATCTATGCTCTAGATATCTCGATGTGTACACTTCCCATATCTGACGGGGAGCAAGACGTAACACCTACTACACTACACCTGACCAAAGCAACAACTCATACATAGTCCCTCTCTACGACAAGGCTTCCCCTTTGCCTCTCTAATCACGCTTAACTCATCATCAGGTTAAAGTTTTAAGTCATACAATCACAATGGCTACCCGCAGACGAGAATCCGCAAGCTGCGCTCCGTCGCCCGCAGAACATCACGGTCAGGAGGCCAAACCTATCTACCACCCAATTTTCGGCCATCAGATAACATGGGAAGAATATACGCGCCTCGTGTCAGGATGGCATGAAGCCGGTATCATATATTGTGGCGAAGGTACGACAGGTCCGGGCCAGACCACAGAACATTTCCTGCATACACCGGTACATACCCTCTGCTACCAATGTTGTAAAAGGTATGTTTGGATCTCACTGATCCCATCTATGCTTTAATAATCTCAACAAGCCGCATATTATGAAAGCAACAAGCGAGACATGGAATACCCCTTACATACATGCTATAGTCAATGACTCAATGGTTGTAACATGATTTACCCACGACCTACTCTGTTCATCCATACTAACCATATGTTCCAGGGCACCATATTGGACTCTCTGGGCAACACGCAATGAACCATGCGGCGAGACCTCCTGTCGTCGCACACAACAAGCCAACGTGCCATTCATCGCAGTACGTCTACTTCTTCCAACACCCTCATCCATACCTACCGTTCGCTATCCTCACACACACACCATGATAGAAATATTAACAGAAAGAACCCTATTCAGATGCCCCCTGTCGCGGCCAACGCCTGCCACTCGTTCCGGGCCCAACTGCGCTCGTGTTTCGACAAAATGGAATCCGGCGCCGTCGAGGACGTCGTGAACCAAGCCAAAGCCCTCGTCGAGCAGGCGCGCGGTGAGATCCAGTACATCACACCTGCTTCCGTACACGGGAACTAAGCAAGTAAGACGGGGGCAACATGGCGTTGCCCTGGCTGATCTTAATTACTACTGAACATGGACTTGTGTATTTACTTACATACGTCCATGCACTATACTTACACATAAGAAGGGGTCCATTTACTTAGTTTGATGAAAAAGGTGCGCATGAAGGGTTTTCTTGCCGAATGCGTATATGTTGCACGGAGTTGCGGAACGGCTAGGGCTCGTTAGGGGAGTGACCAAGTGGGCTGGCGTGTTGTTTTTGAGATTCGACTTGTATTAGTAAGAAAATTGTTGGTTTTTTTTTTTTTTTTTCCTTCGATATTAAGCGTGGTCGGACTCTAGTCGGAGATTAACACATGTATGTACACAAATCTCGCGGTTGTTGGCCTAGGTTAAACAAGTTCATATTGAGATACCGAGCGTATGCAGTCCTTGAGCGAGCGACAAGTGTATGTAAGTCATCTACTAGGCTATGTTATGTAATAATAGCGCTCACTATCCTACTGATGAGAAAAATTCACTGTTGAGACTCTCAGCCGTGAATCTGTCGGATGTTCATGCCGAAGTGAAATAGAACATCTCATGAGGGTTGAACTCGTTTCTTTATAGGATAGTGATTGAGCTTCATAGTTCCAGGTTCTGGTTGCTATAGACCTCGTCACTGATGTGCCCTTTTCATTTGCTGAAGTCTAGACATTGCTCCTATGAACTGTATGTCATGTATCTTCGTTCCGCAAACCCTTTTCCGCAGCTGTAGAAGTCGTGTAAGTTTTGTTCTTTATACTTTTGATTCTATGAATTGATACAACATGGACTCGCCGTGTATAGATGGTATGTGGTATGTAAGTATGGGTATTGCTGGCAGCGTCTTCAATTATCGCCGCATGCTCAATGTGCACCGATTGGTCTTACTCTGAGGACTTTGGGTTCTGAAGCGAATCAGTTACCATCCGAAGCTGTCTGCGATACACCAGGTACGTAGTATTCGTATAAGTCAGCTACCAAATAAGCGTGTGGCGATTTTGACGTCTAGTTCTGATGGCAGGTACGGTGGGAGTGGCTATATTACCCCTTACAGTGGATTCCTTCAGTAACTAGAACTTCTACTCTACAACATCAATAATATCCCTTTGGCAATCCATTCACTTATCAATTGGTGAAAGCCGCAGGATTCGAACCTACGCGGTTTCCCACTACGGCTAAATAGCATTACGGCAGCGGTTAAGTCAGAATGTCGTTTCTCCCGCTTAAATTGGAAGAATCCCTCCCTACGGGCGTACGGTTCGTAGTATATAGCTCGCCATTTCCCCCTCGACCGAAAAGAATCCCGTTAATACCTAATAATGAAGAAATCTTTATCGTAAGAAGAATCTCCGACCATATAGCTTAAGCAAACGGTTCGCTTTTCCTTTTCCCTTTTATTGCGAAAAAAAGACCTAAATCCCCTTTATTTTTAAATTCACTATAGTTAACTATAGTTTACGAATAAAATTATCGAATTAAAATTATTATACGATGTTTAACAATCTATATATATACTAGTACCTTTATTATATTATTTTTTATTTCCTATAATAAAACCTTTATATATATTTTTTTAAGGCCAGATAGGGGTTAAGTAAGGAATCTATTAATAGAAAGATTAAAGTGATGGAATATTTATATAAATAGCTAAAGATAAAGGAATTTTATAATAATTAATAATTTAATTTCACCTTTACGGTACTTATAATAAAGGAGTTTAATTAAATAATAGCAGGTATAATAGGAATAGCTATATTACCCCTTATAATAAATTCCTTTAATAATTAAAACTTCTACTTTATAATATCAATATAACCTTTAGCAATCCCTTCGTTTATTAATTGGTAAGAGCTGTAAGACGAATCGCTTTATTACTACCATGCGTTTTAGTTTCTCACTATAGCTAAACAGCAGTTAAGTTAGAATGTTGTTTTTTTCTATTTAAATTAGAAGAATCCCTATAGGTATAGTTTATAGCATATAGTTCGCTGTTTCCCCCCCAACTAAAAGAATTTACAATTCCCTCCATTAATACTTAATAAAGAAGAAAATCCTTATTATAAAAAGAATCTCTAACTATATAGCTTAAGTAAATAGCTTACTTTTCCTTTTCCCTTCTATTATAAAAAAAAGATTTAAATTCCCTTTATTTTTAAATTTACTATAATTAACTATAGTTTATAAATAAAATTATTAAATTAAAATTACTATATAATGTTTAATAATTTATATATATATTAATGCCCTTATTATATTATTTTTTATTTCCTATAATAAAACCTTTATATATATTTTTTAAGGCTAAATAGGGGTTAAGTAAAGAATCTATTAATGGAAAGATTAAAGTGATAAAATATTTATATAAATAGCTAAAGATAAAGGAATCTTATAATGATTAATGATTTAGTTTCGCTTTTGTAATGCTTATAGTAAAGGAGTCTAGCTAAATAATAGCAGGTATAATAGGAGTAGTTATATTACCCCTTATAGTAGATTCCTTTAATAATTAGAACTTTTATTCTATAATATTAATAATATCCTTTTAGTAATCCATTTATTTATTAATTGGTGAGAGCTGTAGGATTTGAACCTGTGCGGTTTCCCACTACGGCTAAACAGCGGTTGAGTCAGAATGTCGTTTTCTCCTGTTTGAATTGGAAGAATCCCCTATCCCCTTCGTACGGGCGTGGTTTATAGCATATAGTTCGCCGTTTTCCCCTCGACCAAAAGAATCCCGTTAATACCTAATAATGAAGAAATCTTCGTCGTGAGAAGAATCTCCGACCGTATAGCTTGAGCAAACGGTTTGCTATCCTTCCTTTTCCCCTCCATTACGGAGAAAAGATAGATCCCCTTTATTTTTGAATTCACTATGGTTGATTACGGTCTACGAACGAAATTATGACGAAATTCCCGTGCGATATCCAACAATTTACGTATATACCGGTGCCCTTATTGTATTGTTTTATCTCCTGTGATGAGACCTTTGTGTGTGTATTTTTCGGGGCCGGATAGGGGTTGGGTGAGGAATCCGTTGGTGGAAAGATTGAAGTGATGGAATATTCGTACGAATAGTTGAAGATGAGGAAATCTCGTGATAATTGAGTGACGGTCTGGTTTCGCCTTCGCGGTGCTTATGGCGAGGGAGGTTTGGCCGAATGATGGCAGGTACGGTGGGAGTGGCTATATTACCCCTTACAGTGGATTCCTTCAGTAACTAGAACTTCTACTCTATAATATCAATAATATCCCTTTGGCAATCCATTCACTTATCAAGTTCTCGTTAGATGGGAACACAAGGCTCCATGGCCATGTGTAAGCGGATCTCGGGAGTCGACGGTGGCGTCGCTTTTAGACTTAGACCGCCATGCACGAGCGATTTGATTGGGTTCGATGTCATTGAAAACATCAAGCTGACATGGCTGGAACAATGCCGACTGCCTACTCGTACACCAGTGAAGTCCAGGTATGTGAGGCTGACGCTATTCCCGTCGGCGATAACCTTAGATTCACTCTTGTTTCATAAGAGTAGTTTCGAGATGTATATATGTACATTAGATGCAGCATGTCCCTACAGGACAGTACCAGAGTGACGGTTCACCGACTGAGATCGAGAAGATGGATACTGTGAGGAGACTGAGCCTCTAGCGGCGCAGACTGTGCTGCGTATGAGATTGCGCGGATTGCGTACATTGCCATCTGGAGACTCTGGAGACTGAGGGTCGTCAAATTCTGTAAACCATGTTAGTCGATTCGTCCAAATCTCTCCCTAAGAGAAACTGCTTCTTTCCTGAAAGGGCAATGTGCTGGCGCATCCATTTGTTGATGACTACTATGTAGGTACGCTAGATTGGAGACTGGCTAGTCAATCTCTCTCCACTATAGACAGTCGTAACCTACATATGACTACCTAATGTAAGTACTATTAGTACGTCCCTATGTAGTAGGAGGCATCAGTCGTTGCGCGTATTACACAGCACGCGAACAGAATTTGTTTACATAGGTGATCTGCCTACGAGGAGTCCGAAAGCGTGATTGCGCATGGAGGTAGGTATACTGATGGGTTATGCAAAAGAAACACCGAGTCAAGCACTATGATACTCATCGCCGGACCTAATGCGACGTCAAAAGACTTCGTCAAAAGACCGATAAACTCTGTTTTGTTGACCGTGGTGAGTTGCGTAAGGATCGGCACCGGGAGTGGCTCCTCTGCGTCAGATGTTCGGTCCAACCTTGACCACGCCCTGGCTCTGCCAGACTCTGCCATGACCACTGACCCCAGATTCACCGAGGTCAATACTGTACACGTGTAGTCTAGTCTGCTTTGCTTTACCTAGATACTCAATCAGAGCTCGATCCAGACAATGGTGAAAGTGAGCTCCCTGACTAGCGGGGATGATGATGACGATAATGATGTCGATAAGATGAGGGGTTGGATCGATAGACTGATTGACTGACTGACTTCAGTGATGCAAATCATTGATGACATGCGTACAAGTATCATCCATTGGACATTATTATCGATGCCAGCGGAGAACTGTAGATAGAATCTCCCTCACTTCCTAGTGTAACTACAGTCACACAACACACACACACCAGACACCACAGCAAAATGCAAAATGCGGGCGATGTGCATTTGGGGAAGTTTCTCGCGTGAGACGGGATTGGATCACTGTCTGACATGGTCGTGCGAGCAACGCATTTACCCAGCCAGACCCAGGCCAAGTACCCAACCTGCAGTTACCCAAAACAGCAGTCAGGCTTGACCATTCTTGGTTAGATCCTGGTTAGGCCTGGTTGGGAGAGAGGACGTGCACGGTGGAACGCAGCCGGCCCCGCCATACTACGTACGTACTTAGCGGTTCGCGGCAATCTTTCCCAGCCTTTCCGACCACAGACATCATCATGCCTATCTTCGTCTTCTTCGAACGGCAGAAGGATACAACAGACATTCACTGTCATTACCTACCTAAATCAATACGATGCTCAATGATAACAGCACCTGACAAGGCCTCGAGGCAATTCACCTAAGGAGTACATGTAGGCGATATGTCTCGTGTCATGGCAAGTACTGAGTGAGGACAGATGAGGAGTACAACAGGATGGCACGTTTAGTCTCAACGCTAGATGGCCCCATTCTTCGCTACCGCCATCTAGACGTGCATGGATGAAACTAACGGTGTAAGTAGTGCGCCGAGGACCAACAACTTTACGTACGTAGTGGCATAATACCTAACACTACATATGAGTACATAGTACATACATATCTGCACAGAAGCTAAACTTTAAGTATGCTCATAGAACAGTCCTTAGCTCGCATGTTCAATTCAAGAGCTGTCTTAGAAAGACGGAGGCGATGGCGAAGACTAAAAAGGAAATGAAACGTGGAAAAAAAGAAAAGGCAAAAAAAAAAAAAAAAACTGTGGTGTGGGACCGGACCCCTGTCTTGCCCCCGCAATCGGCTCCCCACCAGAGCGTTTTTTTTTTTTTTTTCTCTTCTTTTTCACTCACACTTTCTCTTTTTCTTCTCATTGTCGAGGCATTTTCTCAATCCTACAAAATTTGTACTACATAACGAAAATCTCTGCATGAGAAAAAAACAATATCATATCGCTATCGGCCCGCTTGTGGCATCCAATTCCTTTGCCCATATACTTACCTGTCTGTCTCCTGTGGACGTAAATGTTCTTTTGTGCTTTATCAGCCTTGAAAAAAGAACTTATCGATATATGATAAGACGTGCACCATGTATCGAAAGTACCTTTAGGATTAGGCAGGCTGTAAGTACTTGGTGCTGCAGGTCGCCTACAAACCTGACGACTGGTGCGACTTCAGCCCCCATTCCTAGTCGGTTAGCAGGCACCTGAGACTGGGTCCTCTGCAGGCCCTCTGCAGGCCCTCTGCAGACCCTCTGCAGACCCTCTGGTATATTTCCTGTTCGGGATGACGAAGCCCCGGTTGGGCCAATGGCAGTGGTCCGAGGCTTGTGCATGTGCTTTACCTGTTTCTCTTGCGCTGACGGAGCCGACGACGGGGACGACGCGGACGACGGGGGAGGGGGGGGGGAAGGGGAATAAGCATGAGGCCTTGTTCGTTCGCGCAGTGCTTACCGCCTTTTTATCCATTTCCACCATCCCCGACCGCCTTCAGAATAGATAGATATCTCCCTCTGCGCCGACTACACTACATGGTATGGTGGTGGTGTAGTGAACCTATTATGCATCAGGTGCAGTTAGGTAAAAGAGGAATTATCGGAGGGGGGAGTAGTAAGTATGACATGTTTGAGAGACCGGGCAGAACCATACTACAGTAGGTATGTGTGTTGCGCGAGTCGAGACGATGATGATGATGATGAGAATGACAGCATCTGCTCTATACGCATCTGTACGCAGTACTGGCCGGGAGGATCTGCTCCCTGTCTCCTTACACTACTTACATCACTATGTAAGTACCCCTTACTGGTTGTCGACTGGTGTAATCCAGCTGTGTGCTAACATGAATGTGGCGGGTGGCATTTCCTGGCGATTGGTTCACTACACTTGTTCTCGACTACTTACCTGCCTACCAGACACCTATCTACATACAGCACTTTTGATTGGTATGAGGTGAGGTCAACGGTCTGGTCCAGGCTGTCGACTTCGGCCGGTCTTCAGTGAAATCGGGACCGCTTTGGGGATGGCAAAGCTAACTGACTGAATAACTGACTGACTGGCGTTGCGCACACTACTCTAGATAGTAAGTAGCGTATCGTGGTGAATGGTAGTGTAGGCAAATTTAGCATCCTCGATGCCCAAAAACAACCTAAGCAAGTCTAAACAATCCAGACGCTCCAAATGCACGGACGAGCGAGACCCTGAAAAAAGAAGGAACGAAGCTATCAAAGAAGCTATCGGAGCCATGACATGCGAAAACTTGCAGACGTACAGGCTCTGTACAGGCCACGTCCAGGCTAGGAGGGGACAGAGAGGGACAGAGAGGGATTGAGAGGGATTGAGAGGGACTGAGATGGCCAGAGATGGGGCGCAGATGGGGCGGCTAGAGAGGCTACTGTACCTACATGATTTTGCCTCTCTTCTTATTGGCCACTGGCTTCCAGATGGGCGACCAACCCGTCCGGGGACATCCCTGTGCGCGCGAACAGGGATAGCCGAGGTACCTTGCCTTGAGGTTTCTTTTTTTTCTCTCTCTCTCTCTTTTTTTTTATATATTTTTTTTATTTTTTTTAACCCTTTCTTCCCACGTCTACCCAGGTGGGCTGGCCATCATATATGGTAGGTATTGTAGGTAGGCACATGTTAGAATACCCTCAACACCTATATACTTATATACCTACATGTATATAGCTAAGATTATATATATATATATATATATACATATACAGACTCACCTCTATATCCAAAATTATTCAAACGATAAGCAAGATAGATCTATTATATTCTCCCCTCTACCTCACCTAGATACTTACTTGGGAGATCGCATCGTTTGCTACTGTCAAATGATGCCGCCCCCCGCTGTGATTTAAATGCGCTGGGAGCACAAGCTCCCGGGTACCTCGAGCCTTGTAGACGGCACTATACCGAACCTATACCAGGCTCCACTGTAGCTGTGCACTAGTCCAGGGTGTCCCAGGATGTCCCGGCGTAGGGCCAGGGTACTTAGGCCAGGGTAGGCCAGGGTACTTGGAGGGCATGTACCGTGAAGCTCTCTTTCTGTTTGGGGTTGTCTGTTTGGGTGTTTGGGGGCCCTTCCCGTCCATTGCTCGTAGTGTATGTAAGTACCTACAGACGAAGTAGCCCATCGTTGCTACCGCCTACCTACCCTACCCGTACTTACTTACATACATGTACTTGCACTTTTCCGCCACCCACCCATCCCGTCGCCGTTCATCCCAAACACACGGCTCTCTCTCCCTCTCTCCCTCTCTGCCTGCTCCTCTCCCAAAGCTTGTTGCTACTCGTGTGCTTCATACCGTCCGTCAAGCACTGGACTAATAGCAGACATAAGCATCCAGCAGCGCGTCCCGATTCGTTCGCCCGCTCTGCCATCATCCGTGTTGCTGTCACCGTCCTTGCACCTTCTTACAACCTCTCTCCGCCGTCCCCTGGACGCACCTCGCCCTCGCCAGCCATTTGTCCCCAGTCTTCTCCAATTAATAGTCGATTCATAGTCGATTCGAACCCAATACTTAATACCTACTATACCATCTCAGCTGCCGTCATTCCATACATATTACTTGTCGCCTATCGCCTGCCCTCCCTCCTCTCATCGCCTTTTGCATCATAGCGATCTGCGTCTTCTGCTCGTCTTGCACTACGAATAGTTGTACCATAAGTCAGGATTCACCACTCCCACCCCCCGGCCGTGATTCATGCGACTTTCGAGTATCAGATCGTCAAGGATATACATAGCCTAGTCCCGCCCTCTTATGTCTCTCCCTTCTGTCGCAGCGCCCGTCACCATGCCTTATAACACCCGTCGTAAATCGTTGTCCCTTCCGTCCCTTGGAATACACGTCCCTGTCCACCGTTCGTCAACAAACAACCACAACACGCAAGCAAACATGAACTCAAGAGCGCGACCTTCAACCGACGGGTCACCCCGTCCCAGCAAGAAGGTAAAGCGATCGCACGACGAATCTTCCGCCCCGCTCTCTAAGAAGTCTGCTTCGATATCAATGCCATCACCGTCGCTTGTCCACGCTTCCATAGAGATGGATGATGTAGATGCGCTTCAAGTCAAACCTGTCAACCTAGACGGGATAAACGATGAGATCGTAGAGGCTGTCATTATCCGGTTACAAGAAACGCGAAACCGCCCCCAGCTTGTCAAGGATCTGGCTACCGTGCTGATGGATAAACTTCCAATCGTTCAACAGTAAGTTTCACCTCGCATCCATACTAGTTTATGTTTGCCTTGTCTAACTGGCTTCGCACAGGTCTGCGAACCCATGCGCTATTATCTCATCACGGCTCGCTTCATTTACAAAACGAGCTGGCTGGACTGCATCCGCCCCGTGCCCATTGGCGAAGGAGCTCGAGTCTGTTCACCCCAGACGTACATACTTCTTCCTCACCACATGTCCCCATCTCCCCTTACCAGACCCTTATTCTGCACAGCACAGCCCCATCGACACTCCATCATTATCTAGCTCGGGCTCTACTACCGAGGATGCAGAAAATGACCGACGTAGGGAGCTTAGCCTCTCGCCTGAGGTTGATCTGTCGTCCCCTGAGTTTGATGAGCTGGACGATGACTACCCTGTACATGGAACGTCGCTGGGCTCCGCCTCTCGGCGTCACCGCCAGATGCACACATCGTCGCGTTTTCCTAGAGCGGATGAGCCCCCTCTAGAGAAAGACGAAAAGGAGTTCACTCAGACCGCCGATGGTTTGCAGAAACGTAAGGCCCGTGGGGAGTTACTCTCTGCCACCCCTGCCGACCAGCTTGGCATAGACGATGGTATGCAGAACGAGCAGCTCTTTGGCGAACCCCACCGAACCTTCATCCCCACCTATCTTCCACACATGGCTTTCATGACGAGTCCGGCCATGCGCCCAACCTTGGCCATACCAGCGCCTATGAAGCGAGATGGTGAGGCCGAGGGCTGGTCTAAACTAGACGCTATGTTGGACTGGGACAAAAGTCCCGAGACAATCGAGTTAGAAGAGCTCGATTGTTTATTAGACGACTTTTAATCTTGCCATGAATTTCGATTCATGTTTTTCTCATCTCACTCTCTAAACATCCGTCTCGCGCAGAGATGGACGTAATTGCATATCAGGAGTTTTGTATGATGGGTCATGTGCTTTATTTTTTGTTTCCGGATGGCGTTGAGATTTCATGAGGCTACTGGCGCAGGATGGGAGCGTTGAATCTGTTTTATCGGCATCCAGCCTTTTTGCTATTTCACTGGTCTACGGGGGTAGGATGAGGATTATGCACGTGTATGACTATGAAGCATTTGAAGACACTCGAAGAGTTTAGTGTCGTATGATGATAGGCTGGTGCTGTTCCATGGTGTAGAATGAGTTGTTGCTGAGCCATCACGTTTGCATATGTATGAAAAGTGACAAAAGTCATGAGGAGTACTGGGCAACATGCACAGATGCGCAACGTTAGACCTTGAGATCTGCTTTTCCTTGGCTGGGCGATGAATAAGAAAAGGGAAAGAAAAGAACAGGCGCAATTAGGCAAAGAAAATAAAGGCAAAAAGTTCCGGGCGCACGAATCTAGACAGAGAATTTTACCTAAGAAATCTCCAATCAAAAGGCTGCTTTCCACATGTCTTGGTCGAGATCCATCTTGTTAAATTCGTTGATAAGCGTAGTACAGTCAGTTATTAGTGAGACGTAGCATCCAGGTGGTAGTAAGCAATGCTCATGATATGTGACAACCAGCTATGAGTTAGAAGTACAATGGATGTGATATATACACAAGTGTTTATTTTACCCTAGAGGTAACTTCAATCCAATTAGACCGACCTATTGATGATGAGTAAGCGAGCATGTAGGGAGATTTTCATTTAATCAATCAATCAATCAATCAATCAATCGATCAATTGCTCTTCTTGGATTCATCCGTGGCCTGCTTGGTCGATAGGACAGACGGGAACCAGCCAGTTGCTTTCTCCTTCTTCCCCGCATCTATTTCTCCTTGTTGTTGTTTCGTGACGCGTAACTCGACGACGACGTGTGTGCCGGCCGTGGTCCAGCCGGGGCGTTCGAGGCGCACGATCTCGAGACCCGGGATCCGACGCGAGGCCTCGGTCACGATGACCTCGATGTCCCGGTTCCACCAGCACCCGAAGCGCTCGTGGTGCTGGCGCGCGCCGCGGTCGAGAAGGCCGTTCACGAAGGACCATATGCTCCGCCCGTGCTCGAGGAGCAGGATGCGGCCTGTGTCGGGCTGGAGCGAGGCCGCCATGGTCGAGAGGAGGGATACGGGGTCCTGCACGCTGCAGAGGCCGAAGGTCTGGATGATTGTGTCGTATTTCTGGGGCAGTGAGGACGTAGATGGGGCTGAGTTGGAGGGGGATGGGGGCGCGGGTGGTGAGGGCAGACCTGATGATACGTCGGATTGAAGAAGTCTGATCCGATCCGATAGCAAGGAAACGACGTGGCCGTGGGATTTCCCGTCCTTGTCGTCGCTATACTTGGAGGCCAACATGGCGAAGGACGGCTTCTTGGGGATCTCGCTGCTCATATGCGGGACGACCTGGCGCACGCGCAGCAGCGCAATGTCGAGCATACCAGGAGAGATGTCCACGCCCGTGAAACTAAGAACGGCGTCATCGTCGGAAGAAGATTTCCCTTGCTTCTTCGTCTTCTTGCGCTGCTCCTCAGGACTAAGTAGGGACGCAGTCACCGCGTCCCAGCCGTAGAACTCGAAGTTCCGCCCCGTCCCTATCGCGACTTCGAGGACGTGGCCGCGCACCGAGGCCCCGAGCTCGCGCCGCAGCCGCGTGATGCCGTACCGCCACTCCGACTTGTCGAGGTGCATGTCGAATTCGTACGGCGACTGGATAGACGGCCGGCCCGTGGGCACAGTGGGCTCGCAGCCCAGGGGATAGCACGGCGCGGGCTCCGTCCGCCAGTACATCGTCAGACTCGTCGTGAAGTAGCCCAGACATGCCAGCGCGGTGCCAAAGCCGAGCATGGCGAACCAGCGCTCGCGCATGAGGTCCGAGAGAGGCGCTTTCTCATTTCGCCTGTACTGCTTCTGCTGGGTATCTGCCGCCTTTGGTTGTGTAGGCTGGTAAGGGAGCGGCTTTGTGACGGGTTTTCTGCTGCGATTCGGGCCCTGTGATGAGGCATGCCGCCTTATCAGATGGCTGCCTTCATGAACTCGCCTCAAGAGGCTGTAGGAATTCCTCATCGGCCTATATGTATGTGTCACAGTCCGTACGACTGTACACGATGTGCTGCCATATAGGGGCTGCATCGTGGGCCCGTCAGCCCAGCTGCCACTGACTGAATCCTTGCCTCACTTCGCCTTCTCTGTAACCCTGCCTCAACCGTTAAATGCAGCGACTTTTGACCTAGAGTCACAGAATGGTGAGATCTTTATATCACCAAGCCTGCTGGGTTCATTCCCCTCAGGTTTCATCGATCCATGATAAGGCTTCCTGATCTGCCAATCAGTAGGATATAGGTACCCCAGCTTTTGGCACCTTTCTCACAGGCTGAATGAACGTCAATGAAACAGAAGTAGATGACGGAGTTGGATATAGGAATATGGAAACCCCGTGATGCAACTGGAGTGACAATCTCCCTCTCTCAGACCGTTGTCATTGCTGATGATGATGGGGCTTTTTGGAGAGGTTCCTGGTTGTCCCGCAAATTTTGGAGCAGATCTGGCACAGTACGGTGGATTTCATTCTCGGGGCTATATACAGTTTCATTAAGTTTCAACTGTACAATACACACTGTCTTCGCTACAGGAGCTATATGGACATGCAATTAAAAGGTAGTTTATCTGAGCATCATATGAATATAAACGTTATTCATATCTTCATTTCGATATGTAAGTAAGCCAAAGTGCGTGCACATGGCATGACGTTATCTCACTCTCACGCGGCTTGTATATCCAGAGCCGCGTTTCATAAATTTCCATAGGCTTTTAACTCCTACGTTACCGATGACACCGAAGCGATGTCGGCTCAGCAGGATCTTCAAGATCTCATTCGGCTGATGACCGTGGGTATGAAAGTGCCGATGAAGGACGCCCTATCACGCGTGAAGAGTCTCCAGGTCAAGAATCTTCGTAGTGTCCAGCAAATCGCGGAATGTCCACTATCAGATGTCCAAGCAGCTATATCCGATGCCAAAGCCGCGAGATCTCTTCATAACGCATGTAAAGCTCGCATGAAGAACCCCGCCGGGCCTTTGGCGAGCAAGAGGACTGGCTCTCATCTCACTGCCGATGCGAAGCGGCTGAAGGCTGCTGGTGATACAGGATATCTGGATGGACCAGATCCCGTGCAGCCGCGCGAATACGAGGCAGCGCTGGAATTCTCCGTCGAGACAGATGAGCAGCTCATTGCCGATACTACACTGTTAACAAACAGAGCACCCCTCGTTCTGGCCTTCGCAGTGGAGCTTTTGCGGTATACGATGCCAGAGCAACCCCCTTCTAGTCGGTTAAGCTTGGCACAAGCCGTCGTCAGTGCTAATTCGAGAAGCAAAGCCGTTTCAATCGGTCTTGAAAAGGGTCTCAGTGCTGATGAGGAAGGCTGGGGTCACGGGCAGCCGAGGGCTAGGGTTATGGGGAGAGAAGTCACGGTTCTAAAAAGAGGTGGATATTCATGGAAGGGGGAGGAAGAAGAAGTGAAAGACTCGTCCGAAGTAAAAGAATCATCAGCCGCAGCCAAAACTAGCACCCGTGATAGTATTCGAGATACGAATGAGAATACAGCTAGTCACACAGCCAGGTCGTGGTCCACTAGTCAACCTGTTACTTTGAAACAATCGACATTTGTTGTGCGAGCTATAACAATTACCGAGCCATCTCAGCGCCAGTCTGTTCTGCAGTCCCTATTCGCCGCCACACCATCTCTTCAATCCGCGACACACAACGCGTGGGCGTATCGGGTCAAGGTACCAACCAATCTATTCAATGCTACTACGATCAAGGAGGAGTCCTTCGACGATGGAGAGAGTGGATGTGGGTCCTTCTTGCTCAAGACAATGCAAGAAATGAACGCTGTTGACACATTGGTCGTGATGACGCGATGGTACGGTGGGATAATGCTCGGGCCAGATCGCTGGAGACTAATGCGCAACTGTCTTGCAGAGTATGTCTGAACACAGTTCATTTACTCTCCAAACTTATACAATAGGCTAACCTGTAAATGCCATAGTGCATTATCAGAGCGTCTTCGCGTCACAGGAGAACAAGCTACTCTGGGAGGAGAGGCACTATGGGGCATAGACCTCGAAGCCATGAGAAACAAGGCCGGCACAGTCGGTACAGCGTCCAGCAGATCGTATGAAGCCGGCGTCGTCGGTATGCCCATACACCGACCAGAGACAGCCAAGGCGTACCTTTTCAGAAGCTTTGCTACGCGGGTCGATGCTTCCCAAAATCAAGAAGGGAATAATGTCACCAGTGAGAACGATGCACAGCCATCCCACCCAAAATCGACGGCAAAAACAACCTCAAAAAAGAAAACTGCCAGAGAGCTCGATCTCGAGAAGGAGGAGAACGTCGCCAGACTTCTCGGCGCTATCAGGCTTCTGTACGAAAGCTGGGCAGACCACCTGAGTTCCAGTGACCTCGACCGTCGCGCATGGAACTGGTACGTCGCTGTCCGGCCCGAAGTCGAGAGCGGACCTTCTGGTTGGGGCGCCAAGGGGCATTTAAAGCTATCCGATATTCTCGCACTGAGGCGGAAAGAGGAGTGAATTTAAATCAGCAACTTCATTCCTCGTCAAACAAATATCGGGTAATCCTTGCCCCATTAACAGAGATGTCGACCGCCTAAAGAAGTCTTCGCAGATAAGGTTGTTGAAGTTCCAATTCGATTAACAGGTCTCCGTCGATGAGAGCCGCGTCGGTCGGTCGGGATACCTTTATACCCCCTATGCTTTTTATTTACTTCCTGACGAAGTTGGAGATGCAAAATACGCGAAGAGCAAGCGATAGCCCCTCGTTCTGCTTCTTGTGAAAGCAAAAGTTCCTCTCCCATTCAGCTTAGTGAGCACAATCAATCCAGTATCCTTTTCGTATAGCCCGGTACACTTACTAACGAGTTGCTTAGTATCGTTGCATAACAAGGCTTGTTGCATCGTGGCCCCGAAAGTCGGAATCCAGCATGGCTTTTCCTGAAGCCGCATATCCAAGGTTACGGCCTGTTATCTTTGTTGAAAAGTACCGGCCTGGAGGATTCATCTGTCTCTCTACGACATGAAAACAACTAGAGATAGGGAACATGAGCTACCGAGGGAGGCAACAGAATGAATATAGTTACAATGCAGGGGAATTTTTTTTATTTATTTATTTATTTTTTTTTTCAAATAAATCGTCGTTGCTATCGTAATGAACGAGCTGTTGAAGTGGCATATCGCTTGTCATTATGCAAAGAGTTGGGACATGCATCCACGTGAAGTTTATGGCCCTCAATGATCCTTCTTTATTCCACATTTCCCAGACAAGAGTGTGCTAAAAGTCTATACTAACTATCTAGGTATCATCTTCGTCACAAGTTTAGTGCCAAGGACCCAATATATATGTATCTAGCCCACCTGCATCTAACAGATGGGCGCCCCAAGCGACAAAATGGTAATATCGCTGAATCATAAGTTACTCCTATTGATGCAATACGCCCCATAAAACAACCCCTTAGGTTAGTATGTTTATACCAATGCACCTCTCGAACAATAAGCCAACTCAATTAACGCCGCCAGCAAACCAACCCATGCTCGTTCAGTAAATGCCTTCCATCATCTCATTGAGTATATCACGCGAAACAGGATTGTTCCGTAGGAGCGCTTTGCCTGTGACATTTCCCCTTTTGGTTGCCGGTCTCTGGTTTTCTTTCCCAGCAAAGAGCAGGTTACCCTTCATGGACATGGCCCCTTTCCTTGGGGTTTTCTTTGGACTTTTCTTAGATGGCGAGACCAGACTTCCCGGTGCGCCCGTTGCTGTGAATTGTGTTGCGCCGTCCTCAAAGAAGTGGCTTTCAAGCGCGTCATGAGGTAGGTCATACACCCAGTCTCGGTCTTCCATCAGCCGGACGAATCTACTCAGCATCTCCTGTTCCCCGCTTCCCTTTAGAGTCTCGCGACTCCCGACTACAAGGAGCTTTGTCTTGGCACGCGTAAACGCGACGTTGATCCGGCGCCAATCTTTAAGCAGGTCGCCTATGCTGCAAGCCTCGTTACTTCGTACGAGGCTAAGCACTACAACTTCTTTATCCCGGCCCTGAAAGCGATCTGCCGTGTGTAGTTCTATACTATTTCCAAACCCACGGAGACCATGTTTGAGCAGGGAGAGCTGCGAGCGGTAGTGTGTCATGACGCCGATCTCATTGGCTGGCACCCCGACGGCGATGAGGGAGTCGACGAGCTGGACAACGATGCGGGCCTCAGTTGGATTGACGATGCGATTGCCTTTAGCCTCTTCCCGGGGTGCAGGCAATTGGTCCGTATTGACGAAACGAACCCGTGCCTCAGGATCGAGGAGATGGTGCAGCCAACAGTGGTCACTGTTCCAATTAACACAAAACGACCTTGGTGTGCCGGGCCGCATGATTGTGTTGGCGTCATAATGTTTTTGTCGTAAGTGGTTCATCTGAGGAATTACTAGCTTTTGATGTCGTAGGGCTTCAGTGCCACATTTCAGCCGGCCTTCGTAGATCAGAGTGTTGCTGAGTGTCATGACATCTTCACACATTCGATACTGGTGTTCGAGATTGACAACTGAGTCAGGGTGGGTATCCGAGAGCAGCTTGAACAGGCTGATATCCAACCCCCCCTCTCGGGCTTCTTCGTTTTGAACCAGTGGCGGAAGCTGGTTATGGTCTCCCACCAACACGAAGGTCCGCGCCAACCGTATTGGTCCTAGACAAATAGGTAGGGTGATCTGCGACGCTTCGTCTACGATACAGTAATCGAATGTACGTTCGTTGAAGATAGGATGGCTTACTCCTAAGCACGTGGTTGCTACGACTGGGCTGTCGTGCCAAGCGTGTCGAATCTCCTCGAAATTGCTCATTGGCTGATTAGCTAGAATAGCAAAGTCCTGAACCTCAGGGTGAACCTTTGCCGGCGCTCCAAGACGGAGAATAGGAAACTGATCCGTCTTCAGCTTCAACAAGATGTTGTCCACGGCAGAGTGAGTATATGAGGTCAGAAGCACACTCTTCCCCTGGCTCACTAGTGCGCGGATTATATGGGCAATCGTGGTAGTCTTACCCGTCCCGGGCATACCGAGCACGAGAGCATAATCCTCAGCGCTCATGACCTTCTGGATGGCTCGTTTTTGGTCCACATTGAGACTTGCCTGTTCTGACATTGAATACTGCGTTGTGGTTGCTTTGAATCGAGGAGGAGCAAGATCGACCACTAACCGCCTGATCTCCTTTGAGCCAAACACGCCATCTGCCATCACTTGGATCAGATTGTTCCGTACGGTAGCCATGCCATTACTGAATTCGTCTTTATCCAGACGGTACCGCAGAGGCGCCTCTTTGAGTTTTCCTTGCGACTGATTCGGGGTGGCGCCTTCTGGCGCAACTTCCATGATACTAGCAAACACCTGATTCGTGTTCTCATCAAAGCTAGGACGTCGGATACGCGCATTGTGAAGGCGACGATCGACGGCGACGGATATCCTTTGTTTTCGCACAGAGGTAACATAGCCGAGAGCCAGTGCGAAATGACCTGCTTCGTCTGAGACTACGATAGGCTCCCCTACTGTTAGCTGAGAGTCTAGGA
The DNA here is from genome assembly GCF_022495145.1 of Xylaria bambusicola. Classification (NCBI taxonomy): domain Eukaryota; kingdom Fungi; phylum Ascomycota; class Sordariomycetes; order Xylariales; family Xylariaceae; genus Xylaria; species Xylaria bambusicola. Next base: position 24,943 of record NW_025953642.1, on the reverse strand, counting down.
AAGAGAAAGCGGAGCTGGCGCCTTCTTTGATGAACGTATAACGATAACGATTGATTTTTGGGCCATCACTGTCCTCAAATGCGGAACCTTCTTCGATCATGACGTTGGCAAAGCAACGCCCAACCTTTTCACGCTCTGTGCTGACCATAGTCCAGAGCTCTCGTCGTAGCTTCTGACCTTCTTTCTCTTCCTTTGTCAATAGACGTTCCCATTTTAGGAAGAATTCCTGGTGCGTTGGAGTCAGATGTTGGACTATTTCTTCGAATTTGCCCTTGACTCCGCTAGTCTCGGCGCTGCCGTCATCAGCGAGCTTGTGGTATATAAAGCAAGATACTTTGGCATAACACTTGCCACAAGTGTTGGCACTTTTCTTCATCGGTGGAAGCTGTACGCTGCGCTCCCTGACATAACATGCTAGCTGATTGCGCTGTAAAATCATATGACGAAGCTCATTACGTATTGTCGGAATCCGATACGTCTGTGACGTCTCCATGTAGTACAAGACTCCATAAGCGATCTCAATATCGTATCGATCTGACAACAAAAGATTGTAGAGTGCCGTCTGAGCCATATGGTTCGGCGTCGCATTTTTACCTGTTTTCACTTCGAAGGGTACAGTGAGAGTTCGTCTCCGAGAACCCTCTTTCATTGTGACTTGAACCGTTGCATCAATATTTCCTTTCAACCCGTACATGGGCGACCACACATGTTCCTCGACGTCAAGTAGCTTGGTAACACTCATATTCGCCTTGTCTCCGCTTCGACCCTGGACGATGGCATCAGGCTATTAGACGGTTAGCGAGGGTGTCTTGAATCCAAAACTCGAGCATTCGCAAGAACCGACCTTGGGAAAAGCAGAGACAAATGATTTAGCCCAAGCTTGCAGCTCTGGCATTTTGGATCGGAGATGATTGCGAGCATCGGCGATTGCAACTTTGATGATATACAGGTCCTCTACATGTTTTTCGGTAATCTTACAGATTACTGTGTCCAAGAATCCAGAATTCCAGTCATTCGCCAACAATGCTTCTTGGAAGATTTCGTGGAGCAGGGTACCATAGACGAGAGGCGGCGTCTTCTCACTAGTTGCCTTTACGCGATCTTGAAGAACGGATCTTCGCATGCAGGTGAAACTGTCGGCAACGACCGTTGCTGATATCAGCTGGTCTGGGTGTAATATTAATATGTTTTGTAAATTGTCTATGACACATCGACCAGAGGGCTCGAAATCGCCAATTATGTGAATATATGATTTCGGGCTCGCTGGTGTTTCTACCCAGTCGCCTCGGAGGTGCACTGTCTTCATTATCTTGGCTCTGTCAAGTTCGACAAACAAAATCTTGAGGATGTTAGCAACAGGCGGACCGGTTATCTTTGGGTACTTACCTTCTCTGGAAGCTCTCTACCCAGGTCGTCTGTATATTGGCTCTGCAAAACCTGAGTGATAAGGTAGCGCTGAATTGTCTTAGGTTTTTGAGATGGCTACTGATCATATTAGCGAGTGTATAGTATATTATTAATGGTATGACTTACGTACAAGCGGTACTGATCCAGTAGGCTTTTTGGCGGATTGTTGTGTAGCAGCTATTTCGGCAGCCTCGAAATCGAAATCTCCAAAGTCGTCCCCGTACATGTCCTCTGCCGAATCATCAAGAGCAGGCTGATGCGAAACCGCGTTCGTAGAAACGGGAGCCTGAGACGCGCCGGTACCTTGATCAAAGTTACAAATCGAATCAACATGCGATAGCAAGTCCCCAGCATCGGCAAATAAATCATCATCAAGATCCGCGAATTCGTCGAACGATGTATCCGCACTTCGAGAGGCATGATTTGGATTCACGGTTTCCTTCAGATCAGGCGTCCGTGGCTGCGTACGAGGTTCTTGCTCCAGTGCAGAACTAATAGTAACATCTAAGTTCATCAGTGTATCATCGTCGAAATCGTCATCGCCGTAATCAGACGAAGCATCTACATTGCTAGGTTCTTTCGACACAACGGCAGCCTCTGAGGTTTGGAGCGGTGGTGATTTCGAAGGAGATAGGCGTCGCTTCGGAGAGCCAGAAAGATGGGTAGCAGGATTGTACCTTCTCTTTTGAGGAGACGGCGATTTTAAAACATTTAACTGTGTTTGGGCAGCTTTCGACCTGTTTAGTTCACCTGTTACACTCTTCAACAAAGCATTGACCATTGATGACTTCGAATTGCTTCTTGGACTCTCTTCAGCGGTAACATCCATCGAGGGGGCAGTCTCGGTACGTTCGACGCGACGGCGCTTCGGCCAATTTGCTCCACAGCTAATTGCTCTCCTCAATCCTCCATCGCTACGGCCTACCTCCACATATTGGGGGGGCTTGGGAGAAGAAGAGACCATAATCTCAGCAAAAGCTGGGTTGGCTGCGCCTAAGGGCGTAGTAGTAGTAGAACCGCTCAAGGAGAACCGATCCCAGAGCTCGATGGCGGGGTCAGCGTGAGGAGACTTGAGAGCTGCCGACAGCTTTCTGACATTAACAGCAGGCGCCACTGTCCTGGGAGCTGTGGCGGGCGAAGAACTACGAGCCCTCTTGGAACCCCGCTTCCGCGGCATTGGCGACATGCCGTACATTGGCTTCTGTTTGGTATCCCACTCGATCCTCTCCTGCGGGCTAGCGTCTTCATCTTCGGGGTTGACATCTGAGTCGCCAATCAGGTCCTGCCAGGCGAGCCGGTTTACGGGAGTGCTCAGATGCTTCATAGGCGCCGAGAGCAAATTAGATGGAAGAGATGCGGCGTCACACTGGGCCGGGCTATCGTTCTCGTCGAGGAATTCTCGTTTAGTGGGCTCATCAGGTTCGGGAGCTTGAGCAGGTGGGCGGAAGTTGAAAGCGTTGAGCTTATGCTTGGTGGCGTCGGCGACGCGTTCGAGAGGCCGAGGACGAGCATCCGAAGTAGTCGAGGACTGGGTTATGGCAGAATGGCTTCTGGATTTGTGCCAACGTTGACGAGTCTGTAGGCATAGTTATATTAGTTAGAGAATGACAGATTCAATTCAATCAAGCTCAACAAAATAATTGTTCTCACTCACCCTAAGGGAGCCATTCTGTTCCGAGAAGGACTTTTGGAGGGGCATGACGGCTTACTACACCCATACGATTCGATGGATCATCCTTCTTTATCTAGAGAGGCGAAGAAGAGATGGCGAGGATGGTTCAATAGATATACATTTACAGGTGTGCATCTAGCGGCAATGGTCGCTGGAGAGGTGAACAACAGTTGTGGAACTGTCGACCAAGCAGAGAAGAGTCGTTGTAAGCCAACCTACGTAGTAGTAAATAGAAAGTTGTTGGTAGCTGTAAAGTGCACACACCTCAGGCTCCATCGCCTTATCTAAAGTGCGGGCTGCCATGACGCGGTGAAGCGCGTCGCGACCGCCACACAATCAAAGTCAATAAAACGCGCCCAGCCACAAGATCCGGGGGGAAGCAGCCACATCTGCCGCTGCCCAGCTACCGGTACTCCACCTTAAGTACCTAAGTACAATCATCACCTTACCTCCGATGACCTCACACGATGGCCCAGGCTTAATGCTGTTGCTCACTCCTTCGTCGTTGTTCTCAAATCACACGCGCCTACGTGCATTGTATTCTTGGGCCTTGGTAATCAGACGCGGACGCTGACAAAATGTCAAACGATAAAGGCTCCAATGTGCCACATTGGGAAGGCAACAATGACGAAACCCCTACTCATCACCCGCCTTGGCCGTTCGTAGACCCTTTTTTACAGGGTCGCTTCGAAAAGAGATTTATAGCAGAAGGAGAGACCTTGAACTTTGACAACCTGCCGAAACTGCAGTTTTGGTCCTCATGGGCCGGCATCGATGATAGGATATCCACTCCCTACATTCTCTCAAGGCTTCAGACTCACGCCATCGCAATTCAGCGTCCTTTGACCGGCATCGAAGCCAACGCCGTCGCGGAACATTCTATACACGGCCTTCGCTACCTCAGTTGGATACAGCCCGTGGCCTCGGCCATCGCTTTAGGCATAAGTGTATCCAAGAGACGCACTTTCTCATTTCCCTTCTATCGGCCCAAGATGCAAAAGTTCGATCCTTATTCCTTCCCCACCAAGAAGTTCCAAATTCTTAAAGGCCAGCACGCTGCTAGAGTATGGCATGTTGTACGCTTCATAGCCTATTATCCTTTTGCTTTCGTCCCATCAATTTTATTTTTCAATTCCATGTGCGAGAACTCTCAGGTAGCACACACGAAAAGAGACCCGCGTCTTCAAAGCATGGTACAAGAGATCCGCCAGAACGCCCCTCGACTGCTCCATATGCGCGCCAGGAACCAACCGATTGACATGCCTGGCGACGCAGGATACACAGGGAACTCCCCGCATCAAGATAATGAGAACACCGGCTACTCTAGTCGACCGACTCCTGAAAGTCTTGGTTCACTCCCCCGGGTTTCTAACTCGGCTCGGAGTCCACCACCTGGACGTGGTGATACTGATGATCTCTTTGACGATGATGATGCTTCGCCGGTAGCACTCTCAGCTAGAAGGCAAGAGACAAGGCAAGGACAAATCAGCTCACCCGGTTCATCTTGGGATCGTATAAGACAACAAGCAAAATCTGGTAGTCCTGATTGGGAAAGGGGTGACTCATCTGGACAAGAACGAGGATGGGGGCGGCTCCGGCAAGACAAATCACAAGACACGCGAGATTCAGATCCCAGGACCGATAGCTACTCTTATTCCCCTGAAGATGAGGAGAGAGAGAAGCGTAATTACGAGAAGGAGCAGGCCCAGAAGGAGTTTGATGCGGTGCTTGAAGCTGAAAGGCGTGGTGAGGGCGATAGCAAAATCAGTCGCGGCTGGCGAAGATGAATGCGACTGTATCAGATAAGGCAAATAATCTGAACACAATCCCATTTAGATTCAGATCGATGTACCATATATAACACGGCATTGTATCATCGGGGATTTGTGAGTTACGTCTCTATCTAGCGCTTCGGACCATTCGAAACAGCTTATATTGGATGGGTATAGTATTTTCTATTAAAACTTTCTACTAGGTGAATTATTATGTGTGATGATCTAGATCTGATGTGTGGAAAAGAAAGGTGAGTTTTAAACAACCTCAGTCAGCGATACCGCTCCGTCTAGCCCATCATGACTCCTTCGTCCACTGCTTCCCACTCCAGAGATTTCCCGTTGTCCATAGCCAGTAATCACGCCCTTTGATTAACCATACAAGAAGACTGGGAAGCCTCATCCCCATCGTGGCACCGACTCCCTTACTCTTCCCAATAGGCACGAGCTGTGTCTCACGAGTATCCTCTTTGAAAACCCTGTCCTCGCCAGCCACTTGGGCCTGTTGAGTACTGGCTACTGCTAGCAAATCGCGGTTGATATTCGCACCGAGCACGGGAACCATGGAAATAATGTTGTGTATCGCGGGGCGCGCGGCCGCAGATGCATCGCCGATAGCATATACTCTCTCTCCAGCCTCGATGACACGCAGTGTCTCGGCGTCGGTGTTGACCCGTCCATCTGGACATCGAAGAGCGGCCGGGACGAAGTCCGTGTTAGGCAGGGCACCCGTCGCGGGAATGTACAGGTCAGCCTGGAGGGTCTCTCCATTGTCTAGAGTCAGTGTCGCATTTGCCGCAACATCTTCCCCACCGGCTCCGGGGGGAGCAACAGTCGCCACTCGCGTGTTATGCACGGTACGCACACCAACCTTTGCCAGGTAAGTTTCAGCCGTTTGTGCAATCGCTGGTCGCAGATACGGTAGGATCCTCGACCCACCACTGAGGAGGGTAATCTGCACCTTGGGGTTTGACAAAGTTGAGCTCAGCCAACCTGCCCGTCCGTTAAGATGTTCACCAAGCTCACCTGCGCATTCGACGCCGGAAGCACCACCGCCCGCAATGACGATGTGCTTAGCCTTAGGCAAAGCCTCGCGGAATGAGCGCCAGCTCGACTTGAGTGCTACCTCGTCATACGTGAATCCAAGAAGCGGCGACGGTGTCGAAGCGCCCGTAGCAATGACCAGCGCATGATATGTGATAGTGAGCTCAGCGCCGCTGTCGCCATCTTTCGTCAAGAGAACCGAGACTGCTCGTTTCTCATAATCAAGGGCTGTCGCCGTCCCTTGCTCGAAGACGAAGCTGCCGGCCGTGTACTGTGAAAAGTTTTTCGGTATGCTCACGAAGAGCTTGTCTTGCGGGAACATAGCATCAGAGATGAGGGCGCGTGGGACAGCTGGCCGGCACATGGTCTGTGAAGTCTTGCTGATAAGGACCACTCGGTACGATTTTGAGTCTGGGAGCTTCGGGACGGCATGTTTAAGGAGATAGTGTGCTGTCGAAATACCGCCGTAGGAGCCGCCCAGAACAACGATGTTCTTCTTATCGTCGGCAGTCAGCGTCTTCAGATCCATCCTAGAGGTAGTAAGTAAATAGAACACAATACCGGTATCACCAGCCACAAGAGAAAATTCGAGACTCCACGACGAAGCTTTCAACTACGATTTAATTGCTAGAAATGCTTGAACGCGGTCATCACGACTTATATAATTTCCTTCATTATCAGCACCCAAGACCTCTTACCCAGCCGTATGGACGGACCAACGCCCAATTTGATGTGTTCAGTTTGTCTGAGCAGGTGAACATCGGCCGAACTGACGGACGAATCTCTTGCCAACCTCATCTCCCCCTTTCCCATACCCCTTTCAGCTTGCCGTTGTTCAAAACTCGCAAAACGCGCTTCGTATCAGGCGTATATGATATTTTGCGTAGCCTGCTAGAAAACGCTCACATAGAATGGACGCCGGTGAGTCATTAGCACTAGGACAAGACCTACATGTATGTATCGGTAGAGTGATCCGTAGAGTGCCAAGGCCAAGAAATATTCATGTAGAGGAGTTGTTTTAGTTTTCTCAACGCGACTCTCAGATCGGACAGCATTTGGAAAATCTCATATTTGCCGTCAACCCGATGAGGGAGTTTTGTTTTCTTTCCTTTCCCCCGACCATGAGTTGTGTCTCTTCAACACTGACCTTCCTTGCTTTACCCAGGACAACAAAGTCTATACAGCCCATTACTCTCTTGGGCCACCTTAGCGATACCGGCGCGTATACATAGCAATCCCTAAATTTTCCGAAATTGCAGCTTTCCTGTTTTTTTTTTATCCTCCCTGGTTCACCGTCCTCGCCCCGTCACCAGTCTTTCGGGTCTTATCTTATCCCTATCGCCGATCCGCCGTTGCTACATTACTTCTACTTAAGCGAGCCATGTAACATGTTCCGCCAACCGTAGGTACCGGTAGGTCAAAGGTCTAGGACAGAAGCGCTATGGCCGTTGCGATACTGGCTACACTAGATTGAATACGGCATAATGATTGATGTATGGTGGACATGGGCTCCCAGCCTTTTGGTTCTGAGACACGACAACTCACGATGCACACAAACAAGAGTCCATCCCATTGCAGTCGCCGACATCCAATGAACGCCGCCAGCGATCCCAATGGTGGGTGAGCAGGACGTCCTGCTATAAATGCTTCCGTCCATCCCGCGCATTCAACACACGGCACATGCTGCCATCTACATCACACCCTGTCGCAGCACTCACGCAGTTAGGACGGCTTTTACTTACATACCGTAGTACACACACCACACCGAATCCTGGACGGAACCCTCGTTGGGCGGGCAGAGGCGGGGAAACGGCTGTCCCGTGGGGGTCTTGATCTGTATGCGGGCTCAGGGGGACTACACCGTATGCGGGCAATGCGGGTTGGCGAGGACACGCGATGCGGGTCGACGGCCTCGAGCTGTCTTTACCTACCTAGATAGTCCGTAGAGAGGTGTCGCATGTCCAATGACGAGGATAACGATGACATAATGGCAGTGCGCCTTTCTCTGCCTGCATCCATGTACGAAGTAAGTCCATGCTCACTACTGCGCGATACTGACACGGGCCCGCCGCAACATGCGTATCTTGCCTTAGTCGGATGTAAGCTAGGTTCCTTACATGGGACCAAGACCCTTGGGCGTGTTCTTCGCTAACGCTACTGCGTAGATAGAACATGGTTTACGTATTGGTAATTGCATACAGCCTGATAGGTGCTGCCGGCAACAGATATCGATTTCGTAAGATTATTCAGGGAATATCTCGATGGTCCCAGTCTGTCCCAGGTAGGCGGACGGGCATGAAAGTGCTGGGTACACGTCCCGGAGCCGACGGCCGAGTCCAATTTATCGGTGAAGCCATGATTATCGTTTTAGGATCTACTCTAAGTATGTAAGGATCTGCTCATCAATCTCTATATTGATTCCACGATTATGTCATGGTAGTCGCCAGTCCATAAGGGGGGGGACGATAGGTAAAAGACGGTAATAATTCCATCCGGTCGGTTCGTGGAGTGATAACCAGAACCCCGCGCAGGCTTCTTCTCTTATTATCATTATCATTATCATTATCATTATCATTATCATTATTATTATTATTATCGTTATTATTATTATTATCTACACATGCTGCGAGTGTTTGTCATGGTGCTACATATCTAGACTGAGTTATATGTAAGTGCAGTACGTGTGAGACGGTAGCATCCGATCATCAAAAGCCGATTAATTCCATGCGCAATCAGGATCAGAGCACCCAGTCCACAGTCGCCGTGATTGGTACACGGTCAGTCTCGAGTCTCTCAAGGCCAGCTCCTCGTATGGTACAACTTACATACAACTTACATACTAGCACTCTGGACTCTGTAGACGAGGGCAGAACAAAGACACTACAAGGGCCCTTGACCCCTGCATGACTCGGCAAGGTTGGGCTCATTACGTTAAATAATCCCCAGCCTAGCCACATTCCGGCGCGACGGCTTTTCTATTTGGTAATGGAAGCACAGAACCCAGCCGTTGTGGCCTGAGAGCTTGCGTCGGATTGGCCCGCAGCCCGGCGTGCACAGTAGTGTACAGTAGTGTAGGCGCGACATGGGCCCCCCTCATCCATTGTCCTCGTCCTCCTCGTCCTCCTTGTCCTCCTTTGTCAAGGCTAGTCCAGTGGCATGGCATGCTGAGTACTCAGATGCTAGATAGTGTCGGTGTTGCTCTGGTACTACCTGGCAGATAGGGAAGCATGCCTCTCGGGTCATATTGCTCCTATCATCTTGCAGTGAATGAGCCGACGAACCTGCCTGTGTACCATTATCGTGCGTTTGCGAGCTCGATCGTGGCATCACACCAGCACCAGCAAACCAGCAAATCAGCGTTGCACTGTTAGCCGACCGCTCTCGGGCAACCTGGCTTCGGGCTCGCAGCCACAATTCGAGCCTGGGTGAGCCTCCCGAGTACATACATGTATGCCACTGCCTCGACCGTCTGTGAAAATGCCGAGATCTGTACTTACACATATATCCTCTACCTACACGGTACCAGAGCCGTCGTCGACGCTAACGACCAAGTAGGCGGTAGTGGTCGCGTTAAAATCAGTCTAACCCGGCATTATCAGACTTCACTAGCAAGTGTCTCTCTCTTTCTCTCTCGTCTAATTATTAATAGTAGGTATTACAATTCGCTTCTTGTCATGTCTTTCCGAGAGATAAGATCGACCGCCTAACAGCGCCCTCGTTATCAATGGCCCTATGGTAATTCGTGCGTTTAGCCATTAGCTTGCTGCAAGAGGCATATCGGCCCTCGACTCTCTGATCTTGTCATCTCCAAGGCACGCCCTCACCTACAGATACATCAGTCATACCCAAGAGCGTCAAGGGCTTTAGTAGTGTAGCGGGTAACGGGAAACATAGACGGCGTCCCGAGCCCCTCTCTGGTTGTCGTCCGTGTGTTCATTACGTGTGAATTAGTCTCTTTGAAACGGCTTGCCAACCAAGTTCTCCCTCGTTGTCTATCTATATGTACCGTCATCATTGGTCTTGACCATTTCTCAGCTAGCATACCTTGAATACCGAGACAGAACTCTTAATAGGTAGTCAGCCTGTCTACCTATTGCGCGTGCTTGGTGGCTGCTCTCCCGATCCTCATCCCCGCCCTTTTCTTGGCTCTATAGATCCTATATTCTTCTCGATACCTTGACTGGTTTTTTTGATCATTTCTTTTTCCTGCTGACCTACCGAACTGCTCCTTTTCATCACGGCTGTTGGAGTTGCAACCTCAATGACGAAGACAAGCCTAGCTTATCTGGTCCTAGCCTCCGTTATCACCTAGAACACTCGGTCAGCCCTACGACGTTCATCGCGAGACTGACACTGGTACAAGTGTCCAGACTACTGAGTATCTATACTGGGGTCTACATTCGGTTCATTCCACCTGCAGCTGTGACTGTGGACGTATTGTACCAAATCCATCCAGGGTGCCTGCAGAGAACCGCAATCAGCTGTGTGTGCCGTATCCCAACCAGACTTTCAAGGGACCCCCAACAATACATCGTCATAACTCCCGCGCCTTTCTGCTCGGATCTAGACAAGCCAAATCCGCCACTTGATTGTCAGAGCCAAGTCTGACGAGGGTTAGAAGCTCAAATATCTCATCCCCGCTAGCCATTATCTCGTAGATAGATATCTTATCATCCGTCCACCCATTGAGCTTCCAGAATTGACTAGGCCACCATTCTCTCCTACGGCCTACAGTATAGCCTCGAATAGAGGCGGTGGACTGACTATCTCCAATCCATCGTGGCTACTATTCCACTGGGGTTGGCCGGTAGCTGCGCCGTAAGCAAAGTTGACCTTATACCTCGTCTATCATAGCATCCCTATTGGGCTTCAGCAAGCAACCCAAGTGCCAATTGGGACGGATCTACCCACCCACAGCCCTGTGTTATCGACGATTGGAATACACGGTCTAGCTCATGATTATTGAGCTTTCGCCCTCGGCCATGTCCAACCCTGGCCTCGTCCCGAGGACGGCTCCCATTGCAATTGCCCCCAAAACTTCACATCGGAACCCCAGCCTGCCGTTTCGGCATAGTCATGCAAATAAAGAAGACGCGTACATGAGTAGTATGGCCGGCAACGACTCGGCTGATTCCGACTCGGCCCTAAGCGGGACCGTAACCCCGTGTGAGTCGTGCGCCCTCCGCGGATCCAAGTGTGTCGTAGGTGAGGACGAGGAGAGGTGTGTGTCGTGCCAGACCCGGGGTGTCGAGTGTTCTTTATGCCAAAGCCCGCCGCCTCGGAAAAGAAAGTTGGCGCGTGACCTGGCCGATGAGAGCAATGGCCATAGAGGGTAAGGATTCACCGAGTTTTCCCTATTTGACCCCCATGCCTGCAGTGCGTTGTTATCATGCTGCTGGGCGCTCGTCTATACCGCACCAACCCGGGGAAACATGGTTTACTAATACGCCATTGGCTGGGGCAGCTCACCTGGTCGGTCAGATAACAGACGGCTGCGGCAACACGCGCCCAGTCTATCCAGCACGGCCGCCAGCAATTCCTTGATTGAAGAAATGGCCAACTTCGGAGGACCGACTTTCCTCAAGCGCACCCTCGGCCTTCAAGAAGACCGGTATTGCCAGTATATCGGCCCGACGACGGATTTCGAGCCTTCATTGATTAACCTCTCACCTTTCGACCCGCAGGACGAGAGCCTCCTCGCTCGAGGGACTCTCCGGAAAGTCAGTGATCATGACACCTTCTTGATGCTGCCGGACGCCGCAACGCCTGGGTATGACCACCAGTTCGATGACGTAGACGAGATTGAGCGTCTCGTCGCCCCCCATGGCCGGAAGTTGCTTCAGCTCTACTTCGAAGTTGTTCACCCGGGCTTCCCTATTCTTCAAAAGAATGTCTTCATGGAGAAGTACGACAGAAACTGCCACGAGTTCTCACCGGCCGTTCTGGCTGCCGTGTACATCATTGCCGTCAACTGGTGGGACCACTCAGAGGAGCTCTCGAAGTATCAACGTCCAAACATCCGCGAGCTAGAGAGACTAATAAGGTCATGTCTCGCTGATGCTATGTTCCGGCCCAAACTCTCGACGGTACAAGCTGGCCTGCTTCTTTCGCAGCGGCCCGAAGGCGATCAATGGGCACCAACCGCTCAGCTCGTGGCCATCGCCCAGGAACTCGGTCTTCACCTCGATTGCACGCATTGGAAGATCCCACCTTGGGAAAAAGGCCTTCGGAAGCGGCTGGCTTGGGGCCTCTATATGCAAGATAAGTGGGGAGCGCTCGTCCATGGACGACCATCCCATATCTTCAGCTCGAACTGGACTGTACAACCTCTCGCTCCGAATGACTTCTCTGAGGCCGATTGCGACGAGAATGACATAGAGGGGAGACAGGAAATCGAGCGTGGCCGGACGCTTTTCGTGCAAATGGTATACCTGTCTCAAGTCCTAGCTGAGATCCTCGAGACCTTTTATACCCTCCAGGCTATGCAAAATGTGACGGCTGCCGGCCCGCAAGGTACTCACCTCGTCCTATCCCTGGCCAAACCAATCCAGCTCAAGCTGAAGGAATGGTACGCGGCCTTGCCGGCGGCCATCCGTATGGACTCCACATTTCTTAGTAGTACCATCTCTTCCAACCGGCTGTCCAGTATCGGATATCTTCATCTGGCATATTTTGCCACCGAAATCACGCTCCATCGCCGTATCATCCGGGCGCTGGCGTCCGACTCGCAGGCCATCGATCCATATCTTGAGCACATATGCCGGAGTGCTGCCAAGGCCCGTCTCATCTCGGCCATGGATTTTGTCAACCGTCTCACCCCTCAGCATCTGCGCGCTTTCTGGTATTTCGCCTCCAAGACCAACTTCGCTCTCATCGGGACTTTTGGTTCGCTTCTCTGGGCCACATCCCCCGGTCGGGAGGAGGCCGATTGGTATCGACGGCGGCTTGGCGAATATCGATGGACCCTTAGCGTGAGCAGTAAACCCGGCGAGAGCCATCAGCTCACAGAGTTTGCCATGGGGATGCTCGACATCTCAACCGGGCTGCTCAAGAAGCTCCCAGAGAAGCCCGAGCTCAGCCGCAACGGCAGCGCAGTCGATTTCAGCAACGCCGGTAGACGGCACAGTCTTCTCTCGATGGGTATGAGCAGTTTCGTGGGCGACACGTTCAGCGGGATCAACAGCGCCGATATCAGCGCGGCACAGAGCCCTGGGAGCCCCATCGACAGCAGCGATGACGAGGACTATGACTACGAGACCTTCTCTCCCACTGGGGGAATGGCGTCGATGCACAGCTGAAAAAGCCAGTATTATAAGTATGCAGGCAGGCCATCGCGCAAGCAAGCCTGCAAGCAAGCAATCTCTTTTTATCTTTTATTTTATCGTTGCGGTGAGGTATATATAAATGCGTATTGGCCGAGGTAAATTGACGAAGTTTGGATGAATTGGATGAGCATGCGACACGATCACGCCATTACCCACGACATTGTGCAACGGAATTGCACAATCGCACCGGTGACGGGCAAGGTATGAAGACGACGGTATTCCATTTGCTCCTCAAAATTATTTCTTTGTCAATGTAGTCCTGGGAATGAACCCCACCAGTCTCTTCCCGACCTGTCTTATTTTCTTCTCTCGGATTACGGATACCCCTATCTTAGAGTGTGTCTGGCGTCAATGCCGGGGGCATGTTTGGCTTTTCGGCTGCCCTTTATCGAGGATGGCCAGACCAATCGGGGTTGGCTCATCAAGTATTTATCATGAATAGACTAATGGCAAGCTTCTCTGAGCAATGCTTATCTTCATACTATCATTCTCTCTCCCGACTTGTTGAATCTCTATATCACATGCATGTGCTTCATCAAACCCGGCTTCGGCTTCGCATTCTTCCCGTGACGATACGATGCCTATAACAAGACATACATAGCATGGCCTATTCTTCCTTTGCCCACCACCGATAATGAGCGCATCACCATGCCGAAGTCTGACGGAAGTGAAGAGCTCGCTCTCCTAAGCGACGGATAGGTACTGAGCTTTCGAATATGTGGATAGAGGATAAAGCCGCGGTGCCTGAGTTGACCCAAAAAAGAAAAATGGCATGGTCAGCCTTGATCTAGCCTCCTTACTCCACCATCATCAATATCTTCACTACACACCTTGGTTCTCTTTACCAAGGAAGAGAAGGAGAAAAAAATATAAGCCAGGCAAAACGTACAACACCGAGGATTCGCTGGTCGTCACCGACCCAACTACTAATTCGGCGCTCACCGGCTTATCTAAGGGGGAGCAGACGGGACCCCGAGTTCTCCAGTGGCTATGGTCGTACGTGATATATCAAAGAATTCTTGGTAACTATATAGGAACGTCCAAAACCGAGCCCTGAATGTGAGCATATCTTTATCACTCCACTGTACATGCTTACTTTTAAGTATACATGCACATACATGTATGTATATAAATATATAACTATATAGATAAGTGTTAATGGGCGATTAGTTATGTATATATAATACGATCCTTTCTCGCTGTGATGAACTATCTACAACTATGTAACCAAAGTCAATCTAAACTCCTTCATAGCCTACACTATTATAAGTCCTATACACTACAACTACAGCCCGTCCATCTCACTAGATACATCCATGACTACAGCTACCATTACTATTATTACATATAAGTAAGTTGAATGAAGAGACAGCAAGAGCAGAAAAGAGCAGGACCAGGGTACAGACGCCATATACAATACTACTAGGAATGATATGGATTATACTTAATACACTTAATATAACACAAAGCAAGCCAAGACGGGACAGGACAAATATACCGCCCTCGTTATGTGAAACTCCCCTTCCTATAGTAACCTAAGCGAATATTAGTCAGATATCTCCCACAATTTTATCATTCTGACGAACAAGAAGAAGGCGAACAGGAAGAAAAGGGAGTCATCAGAAAAGGTGCAACAAGAAAGGGACAGGATAAATAAATAAAAAAACGCCTTACCTAATCCGTATTCTACCAACCCAAGCCAATCTAATCTAGCCCAAAACGCCATGAATCAATCATTCCCCTCTTCCCTTTATCATTCGTGATGCAAAGGGGCACGTGCTTGCTAGACGTAAACTTCATCCATGCCACACGGTTAGTTAGCTCACTTCCTCTCTCCCTCCCTTCGAAGCGAACACGCTTTCTTCGCGGATATATAGATAGCACCATGTTTCGATGCCGTCTGGCGAGCTAGCTAGCCGGCTGTCTCGTCATAGCACACAGCCCGCAATTCAAGTTCACGTCGACTGGATGGATGGATCTTGCGTGTATCATGACACGGCTATCCCATCGCAAGACGTATATACGAGTGCGCCAAAAAAAAAAAACAATGAAGACGATATTTCCACAACGCTCACCACTAATAAGTTCGATGTGAGTTCTCGTCTACGAGTCTCGCGCTCGCCGTAACAATAGGCCGTCTATTCCCGATGTCACCATACAGCATCTCCATGAGCTTGCCCTTCTGGCGTGCGCGGACGCCCTCGAGGTATATGCCCACGTCCTCAAGCCCTTTGATCTGATCATCGAGCGTGAGGGTGCTACTATTCACACTTCTCACGAGCGGTGAGACGAGCTTGCGCCGTAGGTTCTCGAGGTTCGCTTTAAGGCTGAGCAGTTTGCCGTTGTGCTCTACTAGTATCCCTTTGTTGCGCACCGTCTTCTGGCGCACGTTGACTAGTAGCTCGCGGTTGCGCTCGTACTTCTTCACTTCGCTGGCCTTGGGCCCGAGAATGCGTGTCCACAGCGATGAGAGCAGGTCCGCGTGCTGCTCGTCTTGAACGCTGGACTCGCGGACGACGAGGCGGCCTAGGTTGAGGAATTGCCTGTCAATGGCTTCGAAGAGGCCAAAGAGCGCGAGTGAGTGCTGGAGTTCGCTCTCAATTGCTTCCTCCAAGACGGACAAGAACTCGGTGAAGGTGCGCTGTAAAGTTTGCTGTGTGTGCTGGGATTGCGACATCCCGAATACGGTAGTTGCTACGCTTCCCAGCCTCGTCGGCGCACCCGTCACTGGGTTCTCGAGAAGGCCAGCCGCGCATAGTAAGTTGTGTATGTTGGAAAACGCCGTAGCCAGGGGCGGGTTGGGCAGTGAATGGAGCTGCGAGAGCTCGCGCCGTGCCCAATCCATAACGATCAAGATGCTATCGATGTCGCCGTCGACATTAGCGAAAAACTTTGTGAGCTCGACAGCGAGCGTCTTGAGACTCTCGGATAAGTCATCGAGCGATTTGACGATGAGCGGGGCTGAAGTCATGTTGCTCGAGCGCACGCTTTCGCCAAGGTCCCACACTGCAACGCCAGTCGCTTGCAAATCGCCCACCTGGGAAACACCATTTTCTGAGTAGTAGATAAGGGGCTCAAATGAGCGTGCTAGCCCCGCGACTTTGACAAGATCTGGAACAGGCCGCATCGGAGCGGGTTCAAAGAGCAAGCGGCTTGCCGACATGGACAGCATCACAACTAATATGGCGAGAACGACGCTTGCCCATGATTTGGTGATGGTTCGATAGCTCTTCTGAAAGAAATTGACAGCCGCATCAATGGGTTCTGTGCGTTGTTGTATATCGGCGCGGACGGCAAACCGTATATCTGAAAGGTATATTTAGCTTGCAAGACTGATAAGTTTCAGCGACCGGCACCTACAATTGTCATGAGTAGCACTCGGAGGCATGGATGCCATCATGCTTTGTCTTGGGTCTTCTGTGGGATGTCTATCTACTTCCTCCTTTATCGGAGGCATGCTTTCGCTTTTCATTTTAACCAAGGTATCATCGTCGCCTATATCAGGCTCAGGCGAACGTCCTTTTTCGGGACTGATGCTACCGGTGGGCAGTCGAGTCCTGCGCGCGGCTTCAAAAATGTCGGAATCGTGGTTGGGGTCGAGTAGTCTTGATGACCTGTCGAAGGCATGGCGGGCCATCGCATCGTTTCCGCCTCGCCAATTGCCGTAAAACCGATCGCCATTTTCAAGGCGCCGCCAGGCCGGCGGGCTATAGTTACCGTTGGACAGTGAGACATCATCCAAGTTGTCGTCGCTCTCGTCGTCGTGAGTCTCGGCCGAGAAGCCACGATCTGAACGCGCCAGAGGGTAGGCGAGTTGCCTCGGCGGTGGCGACTTCAGGGTCGCGTAGTCGCCGTCGTCCAGACTGGCTTCGGAGAAGTGCATGGTCGTCATTATGTTGCGCGACACGTACAAGCTGTTTATCAGCGTTGCTCTGAACTCTAGAAGTCCTTGTACTTAAGCTTTGACTTGAGCTTCGGCCTGGGCTGCGACTAGGGCTTGAAATGGGCGAGGAGCTGGGTAGTGCTTTGTTACGAGAGGAAAATAGCGACCGTAAGCTGCGACTCGAAGAAGAGCGACTCGAGTGCGATGTGCGAATTAGCTGAAGCGGCGGTCGTTTGATCTCAGGCGCAGGTAATGCTGGTAATTCCTTGTGTAGTCGTAGCTCTTCAACCTCGTCAACCTCTTCAACAACGAATGAAGGTTCTTCAGGAGTAAAAGCGGGTGGCGCTCTCTTGCTAAAGCTGGGAATGCGAAAAAGAGACAGGGCTCGAAGGGGTATACAGCCGACTGAAGCGACGTATGTGAAGAAGAAAACGAAGAACAAAACAGCCGCAGCCAAGAAGGTACCTGGTGTGACGTGAATGCTCAAGAGTGAAATATGAGTGTGCGTATTCACTGATACCAATGGCTGCATTGATATCAAAGACGAGCAAGCTCGAGGGTCGACTCGTCGTCTTCGGTAGCGTCGAAGGCGTTCTGCTCTGGTCTGTCTCTCTAATACCTATTTCGAGCGACTGTTCTAGGGATTCCTTGTCGAGTCTGGTGAAATGTCACATATGCGAACAGGTAGGGATGAGTGTGTGTTCTTTTATAAATATTTGCTCGTTTGAGTTTCTAGCGCATGTAAGTTTTAAAAGTAAGATAACACAACCTCCCAACGGCGCATGCGAACCTGTTGAACCTTGTATCCGGGTAGGGCAACGATAGCTTGAACTCTGTATATATCTATGAAAGTTTGAAAAGGACCAGATGCCGCAGGGGTGTTGTATAAGGTGTTGCACAGCAAGCAAGGCGGGAAGCGGAGTGAGGGAGAAGGTAAGTAAGGTGACGTCTGGTTTCAAGTCAAGACGAGGTGAAGTCGAAGATTGGGCGTCGATATAGAGTGTGTAAGTGGTGGCATGTAAGTAAGATGGGATGGGATGGGATGGATGAATGGAGAATGCGTAGTGGTAGCTGTGCTGTCTGTTTGGTCGATGCGCTGTCGAAGGTCGAATGGCAGGTACCCTCGGACTAGCTCTGGCCAGGTACAACGAGGTATAGGGGCAGCGGTGCCTGTAAGGGGAGATACCAGAGGATACAAGAGGTCACAAGGAGAGGAGGATACTACTTCGTACATGTATTCCTCTTCTATCTCAGCAAAGCGGCGAGAGGCAAACGATCTGGAGTGAACCAGTCAGCGCGGGGTGAGCGGGTGGGTGAGTGAAATGGAGAGGTTGGGGAGGGAGATCCCCGCCCGGGACTGCTGCCACTACCTACCTATAGTACACTACAGTACATGTACCTACCCTTCCTACCTACCCACTCGTATGTACGTACCACGATGTAGGTAGAAAGAGAGCACAGCAGCGGCAGATAGGGATGCCACAGTCTCGGCTGCTCCAATCAAGCGGCGTCGTCGGCCTCGATCTGGGTCGTTGTCTGGGTCTCTCTGTGGCTCTATCGGTGGTGAGACAGATGGACTGCAAGGGCGACAACCGGGGTGAGGGGCGTGGTCTGCGTGGCCAAGACAGCTCTCGCGGACTTGCTTCTACCTCATTGGCTACTGGCCAAACTGGCAACGCCGACTGACTTACTGTAGGGACTGTAGGGACTGTAGGGACTGCTGGGGGTGTACCGTATTATGTGTGTAGGTACTTATGATGTACCTGGAATAACTAGATAGGTAGATATTTAGAAGTCAGCGAGTGTATAAGAGGTTGTCGACATTGCCTTAGTACCTGGTATTCTGCTTGAAAATGATCACTGTATCCGGATAGGTAAGTTAGGTAGATCCATGTAGTACACCTAGGAGGCAAGCAGGCACGTTATGCACATGGTAGGCAAATAACTACTCTAAGTAAGTAAGTTGGGGATTCCTTACCAACTCCAAGTTTGTAGCTATGCACCCGACAGGTAAGGCAACAAATAAGTACAGTGTGTGTGCATATATAGTCCTGTATGTATGTAGGGATTCTACAGTAGGGCCGGGATTCCAAACGGTAGTAGGGATTGGGCATGTAAGTAGTGTATGTGGGATGTATAGAAATACGTAACCAGACACACACACACACATACAATAGGTAGGTAAGGAGGTTGCGCCAGCCAGGTACGGGAATTTGCGTGATCCAAAAAAAGGAAGAAGAAGAACAACAACAAGCAAAGACAAGACAAGACAAGACAAGACAAGACAAGACAAGACAAGACAAGACAAGACAAGACAAGACAAGACAAGACAAGATCAACTCAAAGCTGATGAAATAATTCCAAGACTGGTATTGGTATGGTATGACTTTGACAACGACGCAGCATTCGAGAGTCCCGGATTGGAAGGGAAGGGAGGGGAGGGGTGGCGGGGGAGGAGGCGATTGGAATTATTATATTCTCACTCCCTCCTCCTCCTCCTCCTCAAGGTTTATACTA
This sequence comes from Xylaria bambusicola, assembly GCF_022495145.1. Classification (NCBI taxonomy): domain Eukaryota; kingdom Fungi; phylum Ascomycota; class Sordariomycetes; order Xylariales; family Xylariaceae; genus Xylaria; species Xylaria bambusicola. The sequence goes on along the minus strand of NW_025953642.1, from coordinate 5,323 downwards.
TTAACTGTACACCGTTCCTTTGACTACATAGGTAGATATCTATCCAGGGCTATTTAATTGTAAACGTGGTGAATGTGGTTCATTTCATATCATGCCATGGGACACGATGACACACTGCCCAATGACGGCGAACCAAAGTTCGTCACATCGTCTAACCCACCACACTCTTTGCCAACCATCTCTGATTGGAGCGCACAGTTGGATATAGCTGGATAGTAAGTAGAACATGTGTTTTCAAGTACCTACCTACCTACACATGTACATATGCACTACATACACCCCTCCTACCCTACCTGGCTTGGGATGTGACCGTTGCCATTATCGAAATGTTATGCTGGATGTGGGTAAGTATGTATTACCTGCGCCGCCACTCTCTTCTCTTCTGTTCGTGACCCTGACCTTGACATATACATAAGCGCGTGTATAGTAGTATAGTTAGTTAGTTGGTTAGTTAGGTATGTACATAGTACTGCAGGTAGTATTCAATGATCCCACGTTCCGTCCCGTCCCGTCCCAGTTCTTGTATCTGTGCCGCGCATTACCGTCCCCTCCTTTACTCTCCCTCATCGCTCATCGTCCTCCTGCACGCACTTAACGCGTCTCTTCCGACATATGCAATCAATCAAACGCGCAGATCTGCACGACCCCGCCAATCCCGCCAATCCCGCTGAATTCATCGCGCCTTGGCAAACATGGTGGCCCCTCGCCATTGGTCGCTTGCTTCACTGCTTCCTCACATGACACCAACTGCAAGTCCAAGCCTCGCTCGTCGAGATAATGAATGTAAACAAACAAGGCCCGCCGCCAATCAAGACCCAAGTAAACCCTTCCCCCGATTTCCAACTCCCTCCCACCTTACTCTGTCTTGTTAGAAAAAGAAAGGTAGTTCCTTGAGGTCATGATTGCTACGTAGACCACAGCCGCCCACTAGAAAAGGAAAATGGGCGGGAAATGCCTAGTACGAAAGTCACCTTGTTTCAAGGGATCAAAAAAGCACAAATCGCTACATCGGGCAATTGGCAAGCTTGGAAAGTTCTTCATTTAGTCATTACATGATCATATCGGGCCGTCGTGGTAGAGAGTGTGTTCTCGCCGTAACGAGAGTGCCACCACATCAGATGTTGCCCCGTGGCAAATAAAGGCGGGAAGGGGGGAGGCAGCGAGTCTGATCTGGCCCCGCAAACCACGGGTGATAATGTAAACAATAGATCACCCAGCCCCCTCGTCATTCGATCTGGTCATCGACAGACAACCGTGATTCTCCGACATCCCCTGCTTGCTGCGCTTCGGTGGCTCATCTTACTGCACTGTCTATTCGTCCTAATATCAAAAGGACCGTGACAAAAAGAGAAAGAAAAGAGAGGAAAGTAAATGAGAGAGGCTCATGGAGAACTAGTGTATCGACCTCAACTAAATAAGTAGTGGTTCAACTAGTCAATTCTCGCTGTTTCCAGGCTTCGCGCTGATGGGTTGGCTAGGTTATTGACCTGCTTCATCGGCGGCGGCTGATACTTGCTCTTCTTACGCAGCCGCTTGCGTGCTACCATGACCGGAACGGAGCTCTTGGTCACTAGATAGTTAGAGAACGATCCCAGGAGGGTGCTGTACGCTGTGTTAGCTTGCTTATCTGTCCTTCGCCGCTAGCATTGTCTCGGTATGCCTTACCCTTTCAAAGCACTCCTTCCCCGGCTCCCCAGAATCACAAGTGTAGGGTTGATTAAGTCAATCACTTCTGTGATAAGGTGCTTCGGGTTTTTACAGTGGATCACCTCCACAATTACTCGCACTTGAAGTTGCGTCTTGCGTAGTAGCTTTGACACCCTTTCTGTGATGTCCATAGTGGCTCGTTCTCTCTCCTCTTCGGTTCTGCCTTTGTTCCTTGATCCGGGGGCCGGTGACGATGTGGTACTACCACCGTCAGTCGCCCGCAGGCGCGGTGAATTAGTTGCTCGGCTGAAGGCGAAAGAACTTGGGCTGCTGCTACCCTGACTGGCCCGCGCATTACTCGCCTTAGCCATGGCACTGACTGCCGCCGCTTGTTCTTTCATGGCTTTCGGATCATCCAGCACCGGGCCGCCCGCATCTCCGGAGCCACTAGCTTCGTCATCTATGCAATACATGGCAATGAGAGTATCTCCATCGCGGAGCACGGTTCCAATGGCCCACTCTAGAGCATGCGTGGATTCGTCGCTCAAATCTGTCGCCACCAAGTATTTCCTTAGCCGCCTGTGCTCTTCTTCGGCCTCCTTCTGGATTTTCGGAAACTCTCCTCGGTAGATGATCCGGATAGTACGGTTCACTTCTGGTGTCGAGATAATGGGAGTTAAAGAAAGCTGGAGATTCTGCGCTGCCTTGATAGCATTCACATCGGCGTCCAGGTCAGGGTCAAGCGGTGTCTGTGTCCCTGAGATGGGGTCCTGGTCAAAGCTAGTCGCCGGCTGAACTACTTGTTTCGTCGATTTAGCCTTCGTTTTCTCACCATTTGGACTCGTGACTGTGATCGGGGTATCATCAAACAACGACCTATATTGAGGCTGCACGGCCACTTGTTTACCTGCTTCATACTTAGTGACTGCATCTCGACATTATTTCTGGAATCACCTACGCTCATCCTCGACAGCCGCCAGCAAGCTCTTAGCGGCCTTATTCTGGCTGGAATGGCCGTCTTCTTCAGACTCGGCTCGTGTTGTTAGTTTTCTACCTCTCTGGTCCTCCTCGTCCGAGGAATTCGCTGCATCGTCATCGCTCTCATCCGGTAATAATTCTCCATAAGGGCTGAGGTTGTCTTTTGCGATTCGTCCATAGCCGTCCGAGTCATCCGGTTTCTTGCGAGCCAGTGAAGCCAGGCTTGACCCTCCGTATATCAAATTCGCATCTGAAAGGCGCCGATAGGCATTGTTCATATCAAGCATTTCGCCATTATCTAACATTAATGTATTGGCTAACTGGGGTGGCGAACGTTTGGAGGCACTCCCAAAAGGCGAGCTTGACCGCATAGAAAACCTATTGTTTGGAGATTTGGATTTATTCTTACGAAATGCAAAGGGGCGCCCAGACTCGCCGGGTAGTACTAGGCTGGACAGGTCAGATCCGCGGAGGGCCTCGCCTAGCGAGCCTGCGCGAGGTGCAGCACCCGAACCTCGCTTATGCGGCAAAGCTTGTCCCACATTCGTTGGTAAAATATCATGAAACTTGTATGCAGACGTCAAATCAGTGTTTCTCGAGCTGACGAGGGGTGGAGAGCGGGGAGCCAGGTCATGGACAGGATTCGAAGCTGCATCTGACATGCTTCGGTTGCGTGTAGTATTGTCCGCTACGGGCGTTTTAAAAGTAAGTGTAGGAGATGTGTGGGTGCTTGATGGCGTAGGCAGAGGACTGTCAATGTCGAGCATACTTCGAGTGACCTGTCGTGTAGGTGGTGGGCTATCTATATCTAGCATGCTGCGGACGGGTGACCTCATGTATGGTGAAGGAGATCGTGGTCCAACTGAAGGTGCTCGCCTCGAGACCTTTGGCATGGACATCAGGCTCTCGATTTCTTTCCGCTCTTCCTCAAGGGCTGCCTCGAGTGAGATTGGTGGTGGTCTTCCAGCCATCGTGTCGTGCTTTTTCTCTTTTCCCGCCGTAAGGGTCGTCTAAGGTCTCAATGTGAACGCGGATGTCACACAGAGTCACCTGGGTCTTTAGAAGAGCTATCTCCGTTAAAGTGAAGAGAGATGACACGGATCAACTCAGGCCAATCTTGTAGACCTCCTCTTAACCAACACTTCTCGAATGTCCCCGTGGCCAGTCCCGTTGGTTAGTAGTCAAATTAACAGTGCCAATAATGTATTTCTTGTTGTTACTGAATGTTCCACAAGCTAATGTTATCGTGGAATAATGGTAGGTCGTCTGCAATAGGAATTGAACAGGCAGGGCATTGTTTGCGGTTGGAAAGACAGGCGGCTCAGGCCACGCCGGGGTCGAGAAGCGTATCGTCGTTGAGGTTGTCTCTCGACAAGGTACACCTTAAGGCAGGTCAAGGGATTGCGCGTCTCTCATAGCTCACCCCCAGGAAACACTAGCTCGACGGTGCCACCAGGTCAGGAAAAGCAGTGGTTCTTCTGGTCGAATCGAAGGTAATCAGTATATAATCTGGAGTTGGAGTCATGGAGGAAAACAAGTGTTGCTAGCAAGCATCGGAGAGAAATGGGTTGGTTTTAGGTAGGAAGGGGCGGGGTGTGGAGGTACTTGTCTACCTACCTCTTGGCCTATGAGGCTACCTATCCCTGTCCGAGGCAGAAGACCCTGTAACTAGAGTCTAGAGGTGTCGAGGAACGTCCCGTCGTGCTTCGTTGTCTGACGGCGCTAGGTATTTATTAGTGGCATGTCTTTACCTGGGTAAGGTGTAATAAAATACCACGGTATCAGGAGTTGCTGGTACTACCTATATCAATAGGCTTGTAGGAATGTGGTGGGTGAAACACCTACCGTGACTGGCTGGGGTAGAAATGGAGAGGCGCAGAGCACTTCCACGTCGAGGGACGGATGATGGAGCGCTTGCGGATAGCGGATAGCGGATAGGTACCTATCTCTTAAGAGAATAGAAAAAATGATGAATGATGGCGTCCAGAGGAGGGGAGATTCGCAGCCACGCACGCACACTGTGCCAGAAGGACGGGACAGCTCGGGCGGCGGACTAGCTAGGTCCTCGGGTGGGAGGTAGGCAAGGAGACAAATCCAAGTAATTATCACGCTACACTGCGCTCGTTCATTGCCTTCGGGGTTGGGGTCTTGACTTGGGACAGATGAGGGGAAAGGAGGCAGCCAAGTGGGTTGTACGAGTTGCCAGCATGCGATGTGTAATAAAATGAACAGGGCTGAAGTTGAGCGTGGTGAACAAAGTGGAACTGTTCTCTGCTCGGTTTTCTTGGAGTTTTCTTGGAGTTTTCTTGGTATTATCATCGTCGAGTCTCTCTCCCTTGTGATCGCCATGCAAGGTACCTACGAGTACTTCCCCACAAATTGGTAGGTGCTTCCGTGGATGTGAGAGCGTGATATAGGGAACCTAATTAGGTGCTTTAGCACCGAAATACGCCAATTGTGTGCCGAGCTCCAGGTAGCTTTAGCGTACCTACTGTCCACCAGTTACATGGACGCAAGAGCCTACGAAGTACACTACTAGTCCACTAACAGTACATGGTACCTACCTTACCGCCCCGGGGGGGGGGGGGTATTCGTAAGGGTTACTGCAAGGGTTACGGCATTTCGAAAGCCTTACAGCTGAAGACACTTGCAGGGCATTTACCAAGTGGTAACCATGTCGAAATGGAAACCATTACGG